>NW_027614920.1:0-18314 GCF_965212315.1 Lampetra planeri
AGATACACCGGAATACACCTGCTCAACTGTTACACGCCTGCAGAGACACAAATGGATGTATTAGGTCATATAGCTGCAAAGGTCCATTTTAGGACTGTTGAAACTGTTGCTAATTGCTAGTCATTGCTAGCCTCCAGTGTGTTTGGCAGCAGCAGAACCCACATGAAGATATTGTTTTCTTCATACTTTCCTGGTGGTTTCTGGAATTCCTTTAATGTTTGCCATGAAGGGGTAAACTGCGCCACCAGCAGGATGACTGATGTGAAGGTCATACATTCAGGCTTTCACCACACCAGCTGACTTCCGACAGGCCACAAATGTTGACCTTGGATAGGATGCACAGCAGGTGTCCCCCTGTGAGAGCCGCTGGAGTTGGGTTGGTTGTTTGTGATCTCATCTCTTGAAAATACTTGAGATGAGTGTTTTCTTTACACCATATAGGGGCAAAGGGGCCACCCAAAGTCAGGTGGATGTTATAAATTCATCAGAACAACCAATAATCAATAGCTGCTCTGATAGACAGTGGTGACCTTCTAGTGCTCAGCATAATGTCCAGTCTTCCACTGCACTTGTGCTGGTGGCGAATATCAAGAAGGGCTGAGAAAAGGGAGAGTCGCTATAACAACAAGACAAGCTGGAGGAAGAGAAATTGGGGAATAAAAAGAATGCGGAAAGCTTGTGCCCCCCTCCCACCCTGGGTTAACTCTGCACTCCCTTTCCCTTTCTTTTTCTCTTCACTATTTGCAAAAAAACATGCGCTCCACTGCACACACACACACACACACACACACACACGTGTGAATTACTACCTCAAACTCTCACAAGCGCAGCCTGACACCAGCACTCAGATAGACACGCGGACCACAGCATTGCCATTCAGCTCACTCACACATGTTCCGCATCCTTCTGTGTTTGTCATGGCTATATTTAGACCCATCGTGCTAGCTGGATGACAGGTTTATTTGTGTGGCAATGGTATTCCTCAGCGTGAAAAAAAATCCACCTTTTACTTTACGTTGTCATTTTTAGCTCATATGAGGGTGATCCTTTCTCCAAGGAGGGAACACGTGAATGCTTGTTGAAACGGATGTCCTTGTCAATGCCTCTCTGGCGCTGCACTAATGTTCTTGCTGAATAAACATAGACTACTTTAAGTGTCTCTGATAAGGCTGATGCAGTGTGTCTCTGTGGGGTCGCTTACAACAAGAATGTGGATGCTTTTTCAGTTCAGTTCAGTTCAGTATTCTTTTTTTTTTCCTTTTTTTCAAACGCCCAGGCACTTTTTTTGCCCTGGTTTATGCTGTCAGACCTCTCATAAGTAAATATGTCTATAAATGGGCAAGCTCTCTCTTCACTTGTGCCCCCCACACATGCAGACACACCGTTGACTCCCTTTCTCCACTGAGTGTTTTTCTCTTCGGTCGCTGTATCGGTCAGTTCTCTTGTCTTTTCACTGTGCTGATCCTACTCCAAGCAGCTGTTGGGGTGAAGATATTTTCTGCTCAGTTTGTGATGGAGAAGCCAGCAGGCAATCAGGCACATTTTATCAACCGCAATTGCCCTAATGTTGCTAACCATTCCATTCTTGACCTAGCTGGTGTTCTAGGTCTTATTAAAGTCGGAGCCAATCTTCTGCTCATTAAAGTCTAAATTAATCCACAATCTCCACCACCCACCATCCACTTGCTCTTTAATCCCTCATTCTATATCTCTCACACTATCCCTCTAAACCCCCTAAACCCTTTTCCCTCCCCTCTTGTTCATGTTGTGCGTGCCTGCGCGGTAGCTTTTTCTTAAAACAGACTGCCCTGCACTGATCCTACTAAAGTCCTTCTTTGCTTCCCCTCCTTCAATCTGCAGTCCAGCTGTTCCACATTAGCACATCCAGAGTTGTGTTGGCCGAAGGAGGCTCATGTGTAGAAACAGGAATAGAACAGCAGCCTCAGATCGAAAGCCTCAGCCTCCTCTCGCTGGCTTCTAAGCTCACCAGATGCAACACAAGGATGACGATTTTTCTTTTTTTTTGTCTTGTTGCATCTTGTGTATGTCTGGAAATTGTGACAAAATGGGTAGCAGAACACTTTCAGTATCACTTGCAACACACATCAAGTGCAATTTGTTAGTGCTGAGTGTTTTTTGAAAGAATGCTGACAGTCTCGTTTGTTGTCTTTGATTTCAGGGAGGTGGTCACCAGACGGCGCCAATCCCGCTTGGGGTCCTTTTTCCTCATCGATGTGCAGTGGCTGAAATAACTGTCAGGCTTGTGTATGGCTGGTGTGTTACTGAGAATGTAACTGGAGCCATTCCCCTCGGGAACTGTAACACCCAGAACCGACAGAGAACATCTGACTGTTCTATCCTGCACAACTACAGTTACAACCATGCCAGCAAAAGCACCGATATATCTGAAACCTGCCAATAATAAGAAGGGGAAAAAATGTCGCTTGAGAGATATTTTGTCCCCAGACATGATAAGTCCACCACTTGGGGATTTTCGGCACACCATACATATCGGCCGAGGTGGGGAAAGAGATGCCTTTGGTGACATGTCCTTCCTCCAGGGGAAGTATGAGCTCCTACCAGGGAAGGGAGACATCCAACCTCAGTATGGCATCCAAGGTGAGTTTCTGCGAGCCAACAGCACAGGTGATGCCTCCTTTGCTGAGACCCCCTCACCTGTTCTCAAGAACGCCATTTCCCTCCCAACCATTGGAGGCTGCCAGGCACTTACCCTTCCGCTAATCTCCTCCACTGTGTTCCCTGTGCACCCGGAGCCCCTGGAGGACATTGTAGGGCCCACATCTCCCATGAAAGGCGACAGCATCGAGGAGGTGGAGATCCTGCCGATGGATGCTTTGTTGTGCTCAATGGACGTCTTCAGCAGCAAGCCTTCCTCTCCATCTGCAGATATCCAGTCAAAGCCTGATGTGCTTCTGGATCTTCTTGAGAACACGGGAAACCCCACTTCCAAAGAAGTTGCCATGGCTAACAAAATAAACAAAGGTGAAACCAGGATTGACAAGCCATCATCTTATTGTATCAATGGCCATGGCAACGCTGTCTACAAAGGGAACGGAAGCCTTAACAGCAACACGAGCAGCGACAGCTTTGACAGTTTTCAAGAGGACTTTAAGACCAAGAGTTCCAAGGGCGATGGCAATCTCAATGGCAACTGCAATGGCTTCAGACTGTTTAACAATGACATTGATCTGGAATTCAAACAGGAACTCTCCAAGTGCAATGTAGAGTGGGTGGACAGGGACAGTGGGGTGGAGGAGGGACGCATCTGTGATTTTGAGTTTGAGTTTTCCAAAGAGAAGAGCACATCGCAGGATTCCCTCGCCCACATCACGGGGTCATTCCTCTCCCTTGAACTTGATTTGGGTCCTTCCATCTTGGATGATGTGCTCAACATCATGGATAAGCCAGCAGTGAAGAGCAGGCCTTGAGCTGCAGTGACACCCACCGAGAGGAGAAAGGGAATTATTTAACTCTAGTCATTAGATGAGAAAAAGACTCGATCAGAATGGTGTCAGAATATCATTATGATGAAAATGACCTACAATAGAGTGAGCTGTTTATGTTTTTATTGTCAAAACATACAAGTATTTTAGCTTCTATGGAGTGTTGGTTCTTTGTTTGCCATGCTAGCACCATGTTGAAATGCGTGTGAGCTACAGCTAAACACAGCAAGTGTGCCTTTCATTTGACATTTCTGTATATATGCTATGTGATGGATTTGTTGTATGCTGACTTCTACACATTATGCAAAGACAGTGTCTTTTTCTACACAGGCAAGAACACGTTTGTGGCTCTTAGTGGGTTTAACAAAGCACAACTCTGTCACATTATTCGTTTGCTATGTCCAACAACAGTGCACTATGCATATTTGTGTGTGTGTGGGGGGGGGGGGCTGTTTTTGTTTTATGGTTGGTTGATTTTAACACAAATAAATTCATTTCTGACCTGTCCTGGATAATTTCTTGTAGGGAGTGCGAGCTTGCACCAGAATGTACATCAAAAATACTCAAATACTCTCAAAGAGATCAACTGAAGTGAGGCTGAAAACCTAAAGAGCTCATAAAGAGCAAGCACAAGAGAGATGGGAGAGGCATACAAGATCGCAACGAGGAGAAAGGAAAACAGATTGACAGAAAGAAGGATGAAACCGATTTATTTTCTCGCCTCTGACATTCCTTACATTCTGCCTCCTTGCCCTGAAGTGGGAGCACCGGTGGGCCTTCATCTGCTCAACCAGGCGCCTGCTCCATTTGTTTGCGTGTGGATAGGACAGACAGAGGAGGGGTCTTTCAAATTCTCTGCATTCCAGCCACAGAGCACAAGTGTCCGGGACCAGCCATAAATCAGTCTGGAGTGAGGAGGGAGGGTGTAAGAGCCACACCATCCATCAGCCAGATTGTATGGAGAGATTGGGTTGTAAACCACACACTTATGACCCAAAGGCAAATTCTGGCTGAGCGATAGATGACCCCCCCCCCCCCAAAACAAACAAACAAACAAACAAAACCCAACAACAACAAACAAAAAAAAAACCCAGAAAATAACAGAAAGAAATGAACCAAAAACTACTGTCCTGCTTCAAGATCACCCCTACTCGCTAATTTCATAGACAAATAGAATAATTTTTGGGACTGGTTCCATTTCTGTGATGGAGCAGACAAATGTGGTGAAATGCTCTGGCTGCCCCTCGCAGCCTAAGAATGTCCATAAACAACCACAAACAGCTCAGCCGAAGGATTCGAAGCTCTCATCATACCAGATGTTTGACACAACATGAACACAAGAAAACCCGAGTGATGGTAGATGCCCCAGGAACTGGAAAATCCCAGCATTAGTGAGAAAGAGTTTGCCTACCTCCAACCTGGAGTAATGAAAAACATTTGCTGTCAAGGTAATTACTATTGTTACACCTGTAGCGGCAAGTCGCTGACTTGATGACAGTCATCATCTGACAGGCGCAAGGACCCCAAGTGAGCTCCGTTTAGTTTACAAAAGAAACCGTGACCACAGCAGTCCAGCATGTTGTGTAACATATTTGAAGCCTTTCTGTTTCATACCAAAGATCTTTGGACACTTAAGACCAGGAAATTCCAGCATTTTATGAAATCCAATACAAATACTCCACATATGTTCGACACTGAAGACTGCCTCCATGCTTTCTCGCTGTGGGTTCATGTGAAGGTTTTTATTTGTTTGTTAGGTTTGTTTCATGCTTCTTGAGGTTTGTCATTTAAGCTTGATGTTTGTTTTATTTCAAAGCCTAGATAGTACAAAAATAAATAAAACTGTTGCATAACACGAACAGCGAATTGGCAGATGGGAAGTCTGGCTTCAGTCTTCTCTGGAACTCTGCGGATATTAGAGAAAACACCAAAGGAAAAAGGTAGAAATAATTCTAATACCAAGGGATTAAAGAACAACTTTGAACCAATGAGACATGCACTGAAACCGCCTACGATTTTGACGTACTCTCAGACCGCAGTCAGAAGCTGGTAACACAAAGAGTCCACACAGCAACACAATCAGCTCATTCGGAAAACACCCACGGACGCACAAGCAACACAGCAAAATCAGTGTTTCTATCTGCAACACAACTTAGTTTATAACTGTCTGTCCTTAAAAGTTGGCAAATTATTTGCATTGAAACCTTTTAAAATCTGTGTTGTCAAACTGGTGTTGATATTGAGGGAGGGGTCGTCGAATGGGGGACAGACAGGAAAGGAGGTGACAAGGGTGTCGACATGACATGCTGCCTTGTAATTTACCAACCAGTTGTTTTTTTGACGAAAACAGACAATGACAAGTCTCTGAAATCTGCAGTTTTAAAACAACAACTCATGCAAGAGGAAGAGAGTTGAGAGGAAACGTGAATGGAAACAATAAACCCAGAAACCTTTTGTCTTCAGGTTCCAGATAAATGAAAAATGTAAGAACATTTCATGGACATCACTCCAGCAGAGTAAGTGATCCAGCTCCACAGTTTCCTGAGGTGAAGTTGTTAGTTCACAGATGAATACGCTTTGGCTCAGAGGTGCCAAAGAAAGCACAGCTCAGGACCAGCAAAACTTTCCACCCGGGCTTCCCAACAGAGGTGCACAGTGCAAACACTGTCTTTCACACCGAGGTGTCGGTGAAGGAGACAGACCTGAGTGCTGTAAGGTGAATGGAAGGGAAAACTTTAATAAGATGTTTCCTTGCTCACTGGGAGGATACAGTGTCTCTTATAGCCATCTGCTGTAAATTCTCTCCAAGTGAGCCCAAACCGAGAGGGAGTAGTTCTAGATCGGTCTATCTGAGCTTTGAATGTACAATGTGCCTTAGTCTCTGCACCAAAGCGCTCAAATTAGCTAGTTAACACTTAGCAAATAAGGCTAAGGGAATAAATGCATCACGACAATGATGCAATTATGGCATTACTACCAACAGCAGCGACAACGGATCAATGTCGTGGTGCTGTGGAAGCTGTATCGTTGCCGGCAGGGAAGGAGAAGACGACTGCTAGCTATGCTGTGTGCCATGGCTTGGTGCTAGGAGAGACCGAGAGAGTCCCGCAGTTCATGTTTACTTCATGTGCATGGCTGACAACTAGTTTAACTTCCTGTTAAAGGATGGCCAGTCTGAACTATTCACACCGCACAAGTCCGATCAGTGGTTCAGTTTGATCAAGATCGAGCGCGCGTCTTTCGGGCAGACCAAATTTTGGTTCATTGGTCTGGAGCTTTCACGTCTGTAAATTTGTTTCAGATCGAAAGGAAAAGTCCAAAAGTCCTCACCAAACAAGGTGTGAAAGCCCCGAAGAACAGAGTACTATCATTTACCTTGAGATGCCGAGCACAAGTTTTTTTGGGCTCAAGTGATTTTTTTTTTTTTTTTTTTTTTTGGAAGTGCTGATGTAGCAACATGGAGCTGCAGTTTCCCCAGGGAGGAGGACAGCGAGCGTGAGCGGGGCTTGATGCAGTGCAGACATTAACTGGCTCACATGCAGTTTGTATCTGCTGGGCTGTTGACTGTTGTTTGCCTGACAGTAACCATAGTGAATCTGTATCTTTGGCACGTGAGTGCTTCGCTGAAAGGAGGGCAAAGCGGACGAGTGTCAAACAGAGCAATGTCACCTCTGGGGCACCAGAACAGCTCGTGACAAAACACAGGCACATTTGCTGGTGGTGCCAAGAAGATAGAGTGAAACTAGAGCTATTGCAAATATCCCTCATGCAACTGTAAGATAATGCTTTTTCTTGGCTTTTTGTACTTTGCAGTAACCAGCAGGATTCAGACGTGATTACATTAAAGATTTTTATTGTAACTTCACTTCTGTATCTTTATCCATTTACATCCACTGTGAAGTTTTTACTTTTTTTCCCTTGTTTTATAGGTTTTCACAACTTCTCCATTCACCAGTCTTATCAATCTTATTTGTACTCGTTGCTGTTATTCCACAAAACGCTATGGTAAAATATTATGAAATGAAATTCAAACCTCCATGTCAGGAACATCTGCTGCTGATTTCTGCATTAGTTTGAGCCTGCATTCTGTGACATTTATAGTCCCGTCAGGTTTATGCTGAACTCGATGACGGTTCTTTACTTGGCTTAAATTACAGCAACATATCTAGGATTGATTTATTTTATTCCTGTAGCTGGGGATGAAGGACACAAAAATGATTCATGATCATACTTAAAAAGTAAAAAATAGTCCATCATGCCTTACTTTACTTTAACATCCTAGTTTATCCTCCACACAGTATTTGCACTTTGCTTGTGTCGTGCTTCCATAATTGAACAAGTGAGGGAGTGACATCAGACAGAAAGCAACAGGTCTGCTCCTGTGTCCTTACATCATTTAAAAAAAGGTCATTAAAGGTCATTCGTCAAAATAGATTCCTTTCATTCAGTCCCAGTATGTTTCTGCTATGTTTTGCTGCAACAGCTATTTATCATATGTGTATAAGCAGGAACAGGACCACATCTAGCTGTCCTGTTACTCAGAGGCGTGCTACAGTATATTGCTGGAGGTCGTGGAAAAGGCTGCTGTCCGATGAGAGCAGGGAGGGAGAATGACTTTTTATGTTTAGTCATTGAAGTTGTATCAAAGCAATGCTATCTGCTGAGATTGAAAAGAAGTTTGTTCGCTGTCATGCAAAGCTAGATACCCCCTCTCTCCTTCAGAACTCCGTGTGGCGCCAGAAAAACGGGGCTGTGACTCAGTCCAGTAGGATGAAACATGAATGCACTCTCTGTAAACTTGAGTTCCTTCTAAGGCAGCGCAAGGGGATGAAACCCAGAGCTGCGATCATATGAGTCTTTCTGAAATCATCCTTGTCTATTTTTTCCCTTTTCAAATGGCATGCCCCCATTCCAGGGCAGCAACTGCCCATTAGGGAGCTCCAGTCATCTATATTAGCCAAAAGGAGATATTTATACATACAGTCTTTGATACATTTCCTCCAACAACCCTCTTCACTGTCATGCAAACGGAGAAGCACTGGGCTTAGGGGGGGCTTTCCCCTATTTGTGAAGGGCGACATCACTTACCATCTTAGCCTCTCATGGCTCAGCAACAACAACAACACCACCTCTGTCAGCCTAAAGTGATGAGCTACTGCAGTCACCCTCTGTGATCCAACATTAAGGTCAGACTTGTCCTGGGAGTGAGAGTACTGGCAGATGTATGCCAGTCCTATGAATACTGTCGAGAAATGGCCGTCCCAAAGGGACGTCAAAAGGGATTCTTGTTAGCCTCCGTTAGCCCACCTACATGCATCAAACATCAAGTGGTGGTTTGTGTGCGACGACACCAGGTATTTGTCCTTTCCCACAGGTCATGTCCCCCAATAATCATAAATACAGCACCTGGTTTGCATATGAGGCATGGAAGGGGGATTCTGAAACAAACTTTGACACGTACCGGTGCCTCGCAGTGCCAGCTGTGAATTTACTTAGAACTGTGCACATGTGATTGAATTACCCGAGACACATGTTGATGTGTAGTCTGAACCAGAACTGAAGACTCCTGAAGCAGTATAATCTTCAATTACTTTGTCTTAAGAATAGAACGTACTAAGATGAAGTATATTTCACACAATTCGGCTGCAAATGTTATAACTGCAGCGTTTTATGTGGATGCTGTTCCACAGATGTAAAACGGGGAGAGCATGAAAGCACCAAGTGTTCAGGTCAGACTCTGAATTCCTGCTGCTGTGGCCTAAAGCCTTCAGGATTCTGCCTTTTAAGGTCTGGCCCCACTCTGGGTCCCCTTATCCCCATTCAAGCGTGATCCATGTGGCCCACTGGGTGCCCAGAAGTCTTCTCTCATATGTTGTCACCAGCCAGTCAAGCGGTCACGTCTGAAGGAAATTTCCGAGCAGGTTCTTCACCACAAAAACACAAAACAGCAGCTGGTGGATGTATAGTTTATGCTTTGTTTGGTATTTTACACTACGTTTGCGCAGTTGAATTTACAACAAGGTCATAAAGTAGAACAACACACAGCATGTGGAGAGCGAAAGAGAGGGACACCCCAAAACTTCACATTTCAGAGAAAGAGAGGGGACGATTTATAAATAAATACCAAGGATATTCTCATAACATGGTGACCTCAGTCCTGCTCTCAAAGGTTGCATTGTGCGTTCTCCATAATCCGTGTCTGTGAAATTCATCTATTTCCATTTGACACTGTGGGGAGTAAAGCAATTAAACAGCATATCCTTCAGCTCTTTCACTGGATTGTCAATCACCGTGAGGGCCGAGGAGCCCTGGCTCTCCTTGTAGCCCCCGTCGACTTCAGGAATATCTTGGACAAAGGCCCAGTATGAATCACAGCAAACAGCAGATCGACCAGGAGATTTAACAGTGAGCAACACAATCGGCGTCAGTGTCTGACACTGACACCACCAAAGAATAACTCAAAGCAGAATGTCGTATTTTATATTTCCACATATGACTCCAGACATCAACTTTTCACTGAAGCTAGTGGGAGTAAAACAGCCCTCTACTCCATATAAGAGTGATTTACCACTGTTGTAAACTAATATTCCCACCAAGTTACCACCGATTTGCTTTGCTGCTTCTTTGAACGACAACCTCATTAATCCCAAACTTTTACTCTTACATAACTGACCTTTCGCAGGGATCACAGGTCAGAGCCCTTTTCTTCAGACAGGGGGAAATACCAGTCATGACGTCTCCCAGATGGAAAGTCAAGATTTTTGCTGCCAGTATTTTGAAGAGCAGGAATATGGAAAGTCAAAGATGGATCACTGATGTCGGAGGTAACGACCTCTGAGTGCTCGTGGCCTTCGGGAGATGCCAAACTGTTCAGGTCTTTAAAAAAAAAAAAGATGAATTCTTGATGAGATGATGAGCCCACACACGACGGAAGGAGTGATGGGCTTGTTGCCCCAGGAGGAGCAGTAAACACGCAGGAGGATGCATCAGTCCATAGCAACAACAGGACGGACAGAGAGTACCAGAACTGACAGCGTTTTACTCCCTGAACATCACAGACAAGGACACGTTGAGCATTTACCCCCCAACTGCTCCCAAATCAGGCCTGTTGATGTGGCAGCACACTGCTCAGGAGTGTGTTTCAATGACTGGATATGAAAAGTGTTCTTCCAGAAGGAAGTTTTTGAAGCAAATGTGCCCATTCAAGATCCTGTTTGACGCCAGCCATCATCGAGTTGGGAATGAGGCATAGGGGGGCGGCTTTTTGTAAAAAATGATGATATGAAGCTATGACAACGATCGTGGAGTCGGTTCAGTCATGGTGCTTTTCCACAACACAGTTCCGGTAACAAACAAACAAAAGAAAAGAGACGGAGCAGGACCCCATCACTGACAGACGTCAACATCAAACTGTAGAACAGTCAAAAATGTCATTATAAAATCAGCTAGGAAATATGACAACCAAATCAGCGACACTGCAAACAAATCTTTTGTCCCCAGAGTCAGGCAGTCCTCTTTCCTGTCTTGTCTATTTTTCGTGTCTGGTACCTTGCACATAATGAAGAGAATCCGGTCTGATGGGGTCTCTGTTGGTGGGTTTGACTTGGATCGGCAGCATGAATCACTCCACATCATTCTATTAACCTTTTCGTTCACGAGCATCATTTTTACTCTCATCAAAAGACAGAAAACAACTTTAATCTATGACTGAGATAAAGAAAACTTCAAATGATATACATCTTTTTGCACGTTGTGCATTCTCAACTTTTGTCAACAGTTGTCATGAGGACGAGAGGATGGTGAGCAGCGCCCTCTGCTGTCTGCTGAGTCATTCAGCGTGTCTGGGGGTTTATCATTAACAAACCCCAGAGGTTTTACGTTCAGCTTTAGTTTGCATGTAGACACCCACATTTGTCTTAGCAGTAGACTAAAACTACTTTATCAAATAGAAATACTTTATCAATCCCTGGAAGGAAAATTTGTTTCTTTCAGCATCACTGACCAAAAGTACAAATAGAAGATAGTTGAGAAAGAGAAATTAAAAGGGGAAAAGGGTGAATTCACCTTTTAATATAAGCTGTTATTTTAGTCATATGCCTTATATATATACTGATTCTGATACTGTTAGACATGAAATGTCATGTTTAATTCTCAATTAGTGTCTTTGTTTATTTCTTTATTCATCCATTTACATCAAATATATATTGACATGTTTTCGAGTTAGAAACACCCTGCATTAAGTGTGGATAGAAATGCAAATGCTACAAAGACTCTGCAGCAGAGACGAGCTATAAATTACAGCAACAAAGGGAGATGTGGATAAATGTCAATTTGTGTGAGAAGCTGACAGATGAGATTTCTTGGCTGGTTCAGTGGACGTGACCTCAAATCTCCATGGCGAAGGGCTCCTGGGGAAAAAAAAAAAGGAAAGGAACATTTCACATACTAGAAATAAACATGCAGAGACTTAACCTGACTTAGATTGTTATAAATGGTTGGATGCTGGAGACTGATCCCAGCTGTCAAAGGACCAAGGGTCCCTGGAAGAGTCACCAGCTCACTGCAACCATTAGTGCTCACGTTCACAACTACAGTGAATTTAGAGTAGATTTTGAACGACAGTAGAACGACAAAGTGTTCATGCTTCAAAGAACACGTCCAGCATCATTGAATTGTCAGTAGGTCTGAAGTCAAAATAAAGTGATCCACATCATATCGTATATACACTGGTTGTAACAACAAATGCCTTTTGGACAACATAAATAATAAACTTTGGCGTAATTCTCCACTGATAGGACTTCTGTGTTCTTAAATATGTGTGACAGTACCACGTGTGTGTATGTGATGGGTACTTTTTTCATAGAAGTATGTATGTACTCTGTTGTTGATCCCTACTGATGATTTTATTTTAATGTTTCTGATCATTTTTCCACTCTTCTATTTGTTAGTGCCCCCCTCAGAAGGTGGTGCCCCTACACACGGGTTACGGTGGACTGTTGACCTGTAACGCATTGAGTTCAGCCACTCTCCTGCTCCACTCCTCCTCTGTCATCTCTTCCTCTTCCCCCGTGTCTGCCTCATCCTCTTCTGCCTGGCGCTCTCCTAAAATAAAAATGGGCATTCAACGGACACACAGTGAACGCTCGGACCCGAACAAAGACTTTTCAGACTCACGTGGTCAGTGGTTTTGTCTGTTTCTTACCATTGCAGGTCAGAGCGGTGCAGACCCAGTTTCCACAGGCACACACGCACTTGTTGCACTCCATTTGAGTTTGAGCTCCGTCCTCAAACACTTCGTCCTCGAGGGCACACTCTGAAAGCACACACACACACGCACACACACACACATGGGTCAGGCAGTTAAGCAGACTAAAACATCCAATGTGCCACACCACACTATTACTTCGATGCTCTAGCATGTACAAATTACACCTTTAATTTCTGTCCCACATTGGTATGTGATGATTATTTTTCGTCACCCTGACTGAGGGGCTAAAGGACAGAGGACAAATTGTAATTGTGATGTTGACTGATTTTCAAATAGAGCAAAAATGATAATAAAGATCACAAAGAAACCAGTATAACAGAATCATATTGTACCTTTGAAGATACATACATATATATATATATATATATATATACAAAAAAATAAAATAAATAATATAAATATAAAATCATGTCAATATAAAAACGTATAACTACAAATAAATACAAATATAAATACAAATAAATATAATTTATTAAATAATATTTACAACAAATAAATAAATAAATAAATACATGTTTGATAGTGTTACATTCACATTAGCCATGTTATACATATACAAATTGGGCTATACACGTAAAATTGACTTGAACTGAATATTCCTCCAGTTTGTGTCGGTGTGTGAGATTACGTCTCTCAGGTGGATGGTAGGTGGGTGTCAGACAGTTGATGAACTCCTTTAAACTCAGTTTCCAATCTGCGTTTTCATCCGACAGCTCGATCAAAGCATCGACACACAGAGACCTGAAAGAGGAACAAAACAGTTGGAGTTCATCATTGATGAGCAAATCAAATATGACATGAAATTGTCAGGTCATACCTGAGCAGCAGGTTAGTCTCTGGAGTATTAGAGTACGTCAGGTTGAGCGCTGTTTCGTTATGTTTCAGGAATCTCAGAAACTCCTTGGAATCGAGCTGCGAATCTCCATTATCGTACATCTGCAACATGTTTACAAACTGAAATTAACTACAATTATTGGACTGCAACTTATTAACAATGATTCCAACATTTCATCAGCAGCATCACAAAAATGACCAAAAGGCCAAGAACAAGAGGACTTACCTGATGATACGTCTGAAGGAGGCTGTGCACCAGTGACACATTGAATGTCAGGTTGGCAGATCCCACCTCCTCCTCAATCCAGTGGATTACTCTCTCTCTCAGCCAATCCCGATCAGACAGGAAACCACACCACTGGAATCATACCCGACAACAACACCGCTGTCAGACAGTACTAATTCATTTTTAATCTATATTTTTAAAAAGATGTACAGACTTACTAGGAGTCACGCCTGTTGTTGTTTGTTTCTCTGCCAACAACCAAACGAACACATGTCGATTAGAACCTACATGAACACACTTTGCTTGGAATGACAGTGACAGTGGGACAGAGCGTTTACACACAGACCCAGACAGCGTCCTGCGTGGTTTGCGTGTATTTTGCTTTGTGTCATGCAGGCGTCCCGGTGCAGCTCACAGTGATTCCTGTAGGTTCGACCGTTACTGCCACAAACCCAGTGGTCCGAAACGTCGCAGTGCTGCACACACACACACACACACGCACACACACACACACACACACACACACACACACACACCACACACACACACACACACACACACACACGCACACACACACACACACACACACACACACACACACACACACACACACACACACACACACACACACACACACACACACACACACACACACACACACAGAGAGAGAGAGAGAGAGAGAGAGAGCTCACATAAATCTCACCTGTTGAGCCAAACAAGGTGAACAGAGCCATGACGTGTGGAGGATTTATATAAAAACATCACTATTTTTGCTGGTGTTTGTTTGTCTGTCTGTTAGCAAAATAAAAAAATAACTCATGAGTTATGAACAGATTTTAATGAAATGGTTCATGAAATGATGATAATGGACCTGGAACAGATGATTAAATGTTGGTAGTCCTGAGGAATCTGTTTACGGATTTTTTTTTTTTAAATCATTGCCAAGAATCTGAATATATTTTCAGGCAACAAATAAAGACAAGAACTAACACCATATTGTAGGTGAGTCTGCTGATTTAGCACAGTGTCAGCAGATTTGTTTATCTTCAATAGCTCTGGAGCTACATCCAGAATAAAACAGCCACCAGCTAAATA
This sequence comes from Lampetra planeri, assembly GCF_965212315.1. Lineage (NCBI taxonomy): Eukaryota > Metazoa > Chordata > Hyperoartia > Petromyzontiformes > Petromyzontidae > Lampetra > Lampetra planeri. The sequence goes on from NW_027614920.1 coordinate 14,888, forward strand.
GTGAATTTTCACAATAACCATTGAACTATAAAGGCTATAAATCGGTGTATTCCCATGTAATAAGGGATGTTTCCTTGGTCAAGGGATCTATTAATGTAAATAAAATAAGGTGAGGTATATTAATATTTGGTGTTTGCCTTCGTAGTTAAATCTTACATTCTTCTTTTGCAAAGATTCACATCTTCACTTTCCCAAAACCACTAATCATCCTAGTGAGTTTATTGGATGAGTGTCTGTGTGCATCCAGTCCATCAGTTGTTTTACCTGCAAGCAGCGACAGACCGGTTCTCCTCTGTCAGTCGACACACACTCTCTACCTGCACCACAGAAAGTCCTGGCGCACACCGACTGATGCTGACACACACACACACACACGAAAAGAGAGAGAGTATTCATGCCTTTCCTCCGCTAAAAGAAAAGAGAAATTGTGATGATTGGTGGTTGTGCATGAGTATGCGTGTGTCCCGGACACCAGATGGTGACCTTTGACCTCCCTGTGGGAGACACACAAGCTGTTTAAAATGACAATGACTCTCCAAAACACACACACACACACACACACACACACACACAACACACACACACACACACACACACACACGTGCGTCAGTCCTGGAGCAGCTGGATGGCTGGAGAGTTTGATTTGGTGTATTCAGCAAACTGACAACATCATCAGAATAATCTGTTGGTTTTGAACTCTCTGTCCGTCTGAACACACCAGCTGTGCTAAAATGCTAACAGCTAGCGTTACACAGAATTTTCAGAATTAATGACACACTCCAAGCATTGTATTTCACGTTGCCCTGAAAGAAAGAGGTCATTTTAATTACAAAAAAAGGAATGATGTGGCCTCTGCAGGTGGGATTTACACACACATAGCAAACATTCCTCTGCAGGTCAAAAAACCCACCATCACTTAATAGAACCTCTGGACCTGGACTGTAAAATAAATTAAGACAAAATTAAAAAAAAAAAAAAGAAAAGATAAAATAGATCAGAAAATCTGGTCTTTTTTTTCAATGTTTTGATCAAATTGTTCCACTCATTGACGCAGAATAGACAACACATCTGTCACCTCCAGCTGACATCTGCTCAGCCGCAACCTGCTGTTAACAACCAACACACACACACACACACACACACACACACACACACACACACACACACACACACACACACACACACACACACACACCCAGCAGCCAGCAGCAGCAGTTTGAGATGTAATTATAGGTTTCTGCTTTAACCCTGTTGGCCTTTGAAACAATTTGTCCTCCTCCATATCAGTCTTTTCCCTTCTTAGTCTTTCCTTCACTTTCCTCCTCATTTGCTATTTTGCACAATATTTTGTTTTTACTTTTCTTCACTCACAGACATCTTCTAAGTTCATCTTCTTGTTTTTAGATGTTTTCTGTAGAGGACCATCAGTATAGTAATATTAGATTTATCCTGAATCTCCAGTCATTTTCAGTTGTACTTTCCTGGTTACATGACATCAGATTCATTTGCTCTGAACTTGAAGGTGTCAAAGTTCACTCTAACTATCAGACTGTCAAGGCATTCGGTTGCAACCTTGTGACCCGCCACATATTTTAGATAACTAAGTAGGACGATACATGCAAACCTGTCAAAAAGCAGCATATTCGTCATTCTCATCGTGACATGTTTTTTTTTTCTTTTTTTCATAGTATCAGTGCTGACCTGGATGAGAGGCGAGGGGGAGACGGGACAAGAGGTGGAGACCAACAGCAGGAAGACTGAGATGAGGAACATCTGGAAAGAGAGAAGGCAACAAATAATGACATATAAAATAATAATGACAGTGTGTCTGTGTTCATGTGAAGACTACGTCTTTGTGTTTCTTCCTTTTTGTACCCTTTAATTTCCCTTTAATATATATTTCTTCTTGCACCTCAATTTGGTGCACAGAGGTCGTCAAAGATTGCATTAAAGCATTTTTTGTCATGGAATGTTGATAAATGTAAATGAAAGCGATAATAGTACCAACCTATCTAAACTGTACATACACTACCAGTCAGTGGTTTGGACACACTTTCTCTGTCCAGTGAATATGTACCGTATGCTATCTATGATGTAAATCAAACATTATATGAGGCAGTCCTACCGTGTAGGGCAAACACAACTGGTCAAGAAGGACTTTGCTCTGTAATCAAACGCTGAAGGAACCTGTCAGTCAGTATCCAGGGAGTCAGCGTCAGGTCAGATCATGTTGAGTAAAACAAAACAACAATGAGATTTGTTGTTGTTGTTGAGAAAATCCACACGGACAACTGGAGACTTCTGATCCAAACTGAGTTTACATCCAGCCAGCGTCTGCTTTGCTCCGCAGTCACAAAAAGAAAGAAGAGGAGCAGGAGGGATGCTGAAGACCAGCTGTCCCCACACCCCCACCACACACACACACACACACACACACACATACACACACACAAGCTGTCCTCTTAAAGAATGATAAGTTAAAGGCACACCGCTGGCTGACATGTTCAGACACAGAGGAGACTGACTTACTGTACAGTTTGTCAGATGTGTTGGTGTCGAGCTGCTGAAATATTTGGGTTTAAAATCCTTTTAAGCCGTTGTCCTTATTCACAAAAGACTTTGAACTTTCACTATCTGCTATTTGCTATTGAAGTAAAAGTACCCATTTATCACTGCAAAAAAAAGATAAAACAAAAAACATGTATTTCATACCACAGTTGACATATGAGATATTTATTGACAAATAATCTGCAATGTTATCGAGGGACATTTAACAGTAAACGATAATATGATGACATGTTTTGTATTTGTGAGCAGCAGGAACAGCAGCAGCAGCAGCAGCAGCACATACCATTTCAATGTCTTTGTCAAAGTGGGTTTTTTTTGTCTTTCTTTCTTTCTTTCTTCTTATTAGGCCTTAGTTTCCTATTTTATGTTGATTTATGTGTTTTACGTTCATGTAAATGTGTTGAACACTTGGGATGTCATTCAAAGGATGTTGTTCCCTACAGAGTTGTGAACTTGAAAAGTTGACATCTGCAAAAAAATCCAGCAGAGGACGCAATAGTTCTCTTTAGTTCCTTCCTTCCTTCCTCTCTATTTGTATGTGTGTGTGTGTGTGTGTGCCTGTGCGTGCGTGAGTCAGTACATTTAAGGCCACAGATTGAACTTCACGGTGTGTTTCTGTCAGCTGTGTGTCCAGGAGGTGCTGGATTGCAGATAACACACACTGCTGGTGTCGGCCGCAACACCGATGAAGCATCTCCTAAAATTACAACAAGGATGGCAGCCAGAACGTGTCTTACATTAGAATGTGTGTGCACTTTTAAGGGAAACTATGTTATCGTTCTTCTCGTGCGCTTCATGCAGGATGATAGCAGAGGTGTAAAGACGCAGACACATGCAAGGTCCAAGAGGAGACGATGAC
>NW_027614921.1:0-18293 GCF_965212315.1 Lampetra planeri
GGTCTCTATATGAGTCTATGGGTCTCTGTGTATGTATGTTGTTGGCCTCTATATGAGTCTATGTGTATGCATGATGATTGGTCTCTATATGAGTCTATGGGTCTCTGTGTGTGTATGTTGATGGGTCTCTATATGAGTCTATGGGTCTCTGTGTGTGTATGTTGATGGGTCTCTATATGAGTCTATGTGTATGCATGTTGATGGTCTCTATATGAGTCTATGGGTCTCTGTGTATGCATGTTGATGGTATCTATATGAGTCTATGTGTATGCATGTTGATGGTCTCTATATGAGTCTATGGGTCTCTGTGTATGTATGTTGTTGGTCTCTATATGAGTCTATGTGTATGCATGTTGATGGTATCTATATGAGTCTATGTGTATGCATGTTGATGGTCTCTATATGAGTCTATGGGTCTCTGTGTGTGTATGTTGATGGGTCTCTATATGAGTCTATGTGTATGCATGTTGATGGTCTCTATATGAGTCTATGTGTATGCATGTTGATGGTCTCTATATGAGTCTATGGGTCTCTGTGTATGTATGTTGTTGGCCTCTATATGAGTCTATGTGTATGCATGATGATTGGTCTCTATATGAGTCTATGGGTCTCTGTGTGTGTATGTTGATGGGTCTCTATATGAGTCTATGGGTCTCTGTGTGTGTATGTTGATGGGTCTCTATATGAGTCTATGTGTATGCATGTTGATGGTCTCTATATGAGTCTATGGGTCTCTGTGTATGCATGTTGATGGTATCTATATGAGTCTATGTGTATGCATGTTGATGGTCTCTATATGAGTCTATGGGTCTCTGTGTGTGTATGTTGTTGGTCTCTATATGAGTCTATGTGTATGCATGTTGATGGTCTCTATATGAGTCTATGGGTCTCTGTGTGTGTATGTTGATGGGTCTCTATATGAGTCTATGTGTATGCATGTTGATGGTCTCTATATGAGTCTATGGGTCTCTGTGTATGTATGTTGTTGGTCTCTATATGAGTCTATGTGTATGCATGTTGATGGTATCTATATGAGTCTATGGGTCTCTGTGTGTGTATGTTGATGGGTCTCTATATGAGTCTATGTGTATGCATGTTGATGATCTCTATATGAGTCTATGGGTCTCTGTGTATGTATGTTGTTGGTCTCTATATGAGTCTATGGGTCTCTGTGTATGTATGTTGATGGGTCTCTATATGAGTCTATGTGTATGCATGTTGATGGTATCTATATGAGTCTATGTGTATGCATGTTGATGGGTCTCTATATGAGTCTATGTGTATGTATGTTGTTGGTCTCTATATGAGTCTATGTGTATGCATGTTGATGGTCTCTATATGAGTCTATGTGTATGCATGTTGATGGTCTCTATATGAGTCTATGGGTCTCTGTGTGTGTATGTTGATGGGTCTCTATATGAGTCTATGTGTATGCATGTTGATGGTCTCTATATGAGTCTATGGGTCTCTGTGTATGTATGTTGTTGGTCTCTATATGAGTCTATGTGTATGCATGTTGATGGTCTCTATATGAGTCTATGGGTCTCTGTGTGTGTATGTTGATGGGTCTCTATATGAGTCTATGTGTATGCATGTTGATGGTCTCTATATGAGTCTATGGGTCTCTGTGTATGTATGTTGTTGGTCTCTATATGAGTCTATGTGTATGCATGTTGATGGTCTCTATATGAGTCTATGTGTATGTATGTTGTTGGTCTCTATATGAGTCTATGTGTATGCATGTTGATGGTCTCTATATGAGTCTCTGTGTATGTATGTTGTTGGTCTCTATATGAGTCTATGTGTATGCATGATGATGAATCTCACTGTCAGTCATCTGTGACTGGTCCAAGACATCAAAACCACTGCACACACTCGAGAACACGGTTTAATCGCGGGTGACTTCCACTCAAACCCAGCGCTCTCGTTCAACATCTCATTCATATGCTCGGGGAGAGAGGGGGAAATAGGCAAAAATGTGTTTTTTTATATCTAGCAATGTATAACAACACATCAAACGCGACCGCTTTTAAAGGCATCTTTTTTTTAGGTGCGTGTGTACGTCTGATGCGCGTATATGTTTTAAAGTAAAACGTACCATTTTATTTCAGGGAATTGAGTGACCGTTCGAAATGCATATTTAATGTCTGTCGAGTAAAAACAGCTCAGGCTCAAGTACTGCATAAATAGATCGTGAGTGAATATGTGTGTGTGTGTCTGTGTGTGTCTGTGTGTGTCTGTGTGTGTGTGTATGTGTGTGTAGAGCGGTGGTATAGCAGTTAGCGCGCTGTGCTACGAACCTGGCGACCCGAGTTCGATTCCCGCTCACGGCCAACACCAGTGACGATTATATTAACCGGTTCCGGGCCTCCCCTAGGTCAACTCAGCCTCAAATGAGTACCTGGTGCGGTGTGTAAACATCGCCACTAGGGAGACAAAGGCGGTCGGGCGTGGTGCTGGCCACCCACCCCCTCGTGTGCCGTGCCGGCCTTCATAGGTGCTCGCTAACAGCACTTGCCCCTACAGTTTGCTCAGGCCATACAGGGAATCTTGTCTTTGTAATGCAACATAAAGACAAAAATCCCCCGCTTAGCCTTAACAGACTGTAGGGGCAAGTGCTTTTAGCGAGCAGCACCTCGTGATCAAGGTCGGGACGGCCAACACCACGCACGGCCGATGTTTACGCACCGCACCATTGACTCATTTCAGGCTGAGTCCACCTAGGGGAGGCCCAGTACCGTTGCAGATAATCGTCACTGAGTGGCCAGGTGCGTGGTGCAGTGCGCTAACCGCTGCACCACCACTCCCCACGATGCGCGCACACACATGAGCGGGGAGCGGTGGCGCAGTGGTTAGCAACACTGCGACGCGAACCCGGCGGACCCGAGTTCGATTCGCGCGCGCGGCCAACATCGTTGACGATGAACCAGAACCGACTCGTCCTCAAACGAGAACCTGTGTGTGTGTACGCGCGGATTCGTGAACATCATCACCGGGGGAGACAAAGGCGGCCGGTGGGTGAGATTGACCAATACCCCAAACACACCACCCTTCGTGTACCCTTCCATCGGAGCTGGCTCGCTAACAGCACTTGCCCCAACAGTCTGTTGAGGCTATATAGGTGTGGGTGGTGGTAGTGGTGGTGGTTGTTTGTGGAGTGTTGGGGGGGGGTTCTTGTAGACTCGGGCAGAGAGAGAGAGAGAAAGGACGACAAGAGAGAGGGGGGGGGGGCTAGGCAACCACATACAACAAAACACATAAGAGAGGCGACGGGCGCTTTTAGAGTCAGAGAGAGAGAGAGAGACACACACACACGCACGGGGCGAGATGAAAAAGAGTATGTCCGTACAGGTGCCTGTGCAGTGTGTGCGTTGCGTGCTACGGGTAGGTAGGGGAGGAAACGCATTACTTTATTTAATTTTTCAACGGAAAAGTAAACGGGCCCGATGTTTGCCTGCGGAAATGAGAGCGCCTGAAAGGCACAGGTGCTTGTGCTGCGTGCGTGCGTGCGGGCGGGCGGGGAGCGGTGGCGCGGCGGTTAGCACACTAGCGCAGCGAACACTGCAGCAGCAAGGGGCATATTGAAACCCTGGGTCTGGGCGCTTCCCCCCGAGGTCTAATCATCGCCACTGGGGAGAAAAAGGCGGCCGGGTTGTGGTGCTGGCTACCCACTCCCTCGTGTGCCGCCGTGCCCGCCTTCATAGGTGCTATTCGCTAGCAGCACTTGCCCAAACAGTCCGTGGAGGCGATACGGGGGTGCTTTGTCTTTGGGTCTGTGAGCCCTGGTCGTACAGCGTGTGATTGTGGGTTGGCTATGCTCTGTGTGACACGCATTGTCAGATTTGTGTTGTTGTTGTTGTTAATAATGTCTTTACTTTGTCACGGTGAGAACCACCTTCTCCTTCTGTGTGTGTGTGTGTTTGTTGCTTGGGGTGTGAGTTGGTTGTGCACGTGTGGACCTGCTTGCAAGTGTGAAACAAAAAAGACATTATCACGGGGGAAACAAAGGCGGTCGGGCGCGGCACGTGGCCACGCCATACCCTATTCCAGCTCACGGCCAAATACCGGTGACGATTATCTGAACCGGTTCTGGGCTTCCCCTAAGTCGACTCAGTCTCAAATGAGTACCTGGTGCGGTGTGTAAACATCGCCGCTCGATAGGCAAATGTGGCCGGGCGTGGTGCTGGCCAGCCCACCCCATCATGTGTCGGCCTTCATAGGTGCTCGCTAACAGCACTTATTTTTCTTTCGCATGGCATGTAAGCAACAGTTTGTATAGATGGCATAGTGGAATGTCAAGGTCCTTCTACCAATCCAAGGCGGTAGTAGAGAGTCTATGTGTCTGTTTACTGTGTTTGCGTGTGTGTGTGTGTGGGTGACTCTGCGTATATGTGTGTATGTGTGTCGTACTGCATGCCCAAGTAGCTTCTGTTTAGCCGGATAGAGGGAGCTAAACGAACACGGCACGGGCTGAAGAAGAGATGGAGCTGATGAGACATGCCCAAGACTGGTACCAGCAGTTTCAAGATCGGCCTCTGTGGAGGAGGTTCGTGAATGACGCTACTGGGCAGTTGGAGACAGTCGCTCTCCAACAACAGTGTAGGGCAGAGGAGCGACGCTCACAATAACGAGCGGAGCGCCGGGTGTCTAAAGCACAGCAAGTTGGCACAGTAGGGGGCACAGGTGGTGCATCAGCCAGTCATCTCGGTCATCTCAGTCAGTCGACCCGCGGCACCTGCTGGGTCTGCCCCGTGACCTCCTGCCAGCGGGCGTTCGACACTTCACGTGGCCTCAAGGTGCACATAGCGACGCTCACAACAACGAGCAGAGCGCTGGGCGAATAAAAGGCACCAACCTGGCACAGTGGGGAGCAGAGGTGGTACATCTGCCAGTCATATCAACTCGGGAACTCAAGGTGCCTGGGTCTGTTCTGTGAACGCCTGCTAGCAGCGAGCCTTTGACACTTCACGTGGCCTCAAAATGCACCTAGCCTGGCACAAGCGCTGTGGTCACGTCACCACAGCTTGCGGTGGTTGTCCTTGTAGGTCTGTGCATATACGTATGTAATCTGCAGACGTGTCTTCATGGTACGAGCGCCGTTTTATAATTACGACAATAAAACATCGGCAGTGTATATTCATATTTTGGTTTACACACCCACGCCATCAAAAATACAATTTAAATTGAATTACTGAACTAAATTAAATGTAAAACTCGTCTCACTACTTGCTACCGCATATTCTATGCTTTTTTGGCAGCCATTTTGAATTTATAGCAGTAAAGAAATGGCGGCCAATTAAAACGTGAATTGCTTCACGAATCCACAAGAGCCGCTGGATAAACCGATGAAAATGCGTAAGAAATTTCAGCGCTGAACTAAATTAGTCTGCGATGACTTTGTTCACTGCTTCCTGCCGTCACCTGTTTTCCATTTCCGATCGTTGCAACAACAACAAAAATGGCGGTCAATTAAAATGGAGGTTCACAAAACTCACAACACCACAGCGCGAAGATGACTAAAAGCCGTGAGGAACTCTAGCACTGCACTAACGTAACACCGTAAGGCATACCGCAGTAAACGTGCATTGTTGGGCCAACGAAACTCATAGATAATCATATACATAACATAGTCATACATTAAAGACAAGTCACAATAGTGTGATTGTGGCAACACAACCCAAACTATGGACCGCACAGCAAACACCCTGTGGTCTGCGCTCCATCAACGGATGTGTAGGAACAGCAGCACCACACGAACTCTCTCTCTCTTTCTCCTTTCGGTAAAGTCACGTAGGTAAAAAATGAAATTAAAATTAATAAAAAATAAAATAAAAATCTCTTTCTGTTGAACCACACTCGTCATGGCAGCAGCATCAGAACCTCTACATTGGCGTAGAGCTCATGAACATATTGCCGCTGTACGAAATAATGGAATATAATGGAATCGTTAGGCCAACGTTGCTCCAACGTTGCACGTTGACTGGGACAATTCTCTGCTGAATATTCATTTAACTTCTGGCGGCGAATTTCATTATTTTTTGCAGCATACCGGGTAGCCTGAAGGTCACAACGCATGGCGTTAAAGAAATAAAACGGCGTTTATGTTATATTTTTGGTTTATAAACCAACGCGAATCACTTAGGAAACTGACGCAAATGCATCAGGGATGTAATCCCCGAGGTAAACTGAACTCTTCAGGGATGCAATCGCCAAAGTACTTCCCGCGTCATACGCACATTACTCGCTTCAGCCATTTTGGATTTCAAACAAATAAACAAAAAATGGCAGACTAATAAAATGTGGTTTATCATCATTAGCCGCCGAGTAAATAACCTGAAATATTTATGGAATTCAATCGTACGTTCCATCCATTTTACATGCCTGGCAATGGCCTGAAATTCCAGTTCATGACCTTCCCATAACACCCGTCACTTTACGAGGCCTTGTGGTTCAACATCCCCACCACCAGCACCACCTCCCAGCCATTGCAAAGCGCTAAGATACTCTTAGTTTTTTCGGCAAAGTCACGTTGGTAAAAAAATGAAATTAAAATTAATGAAAGTAATAATAGAAATAAAATAATAAAAATCATAAAATAATAAAAATGTGATTTTTATTCTAGATTTGAAGCTTTCGTGACTGCAAGGATTCATATTCTTAGGGTTTTTTCGGTAAAGTCACGTAGGTAAAAAATTAAAATTAATAAAAGTAAAATAAAATAAAAATCACGACGTTTCGGAAGCAACACAAGCTTCCGTCTTCAGGGCTGTGACGGTTCCACCTGAAGACGGAAGCTTGTGTTGCTTCCGAAACGTCGTGATTTTTATTTTATTTTACTTTTATTAATTTTAATTTTTTACCTACGTGACTTTACCGACAAAACCTAAGAATGTGATTTTTATTATTTTATAAAATAATAAAAATTAGATTTTTATCATTTTATTTCTATTATGACTTTTATGAATTTTTATTTCACTTTTTTACCTACGTGACTTTACCGAAAAAACTAAGAGTATGAATCCTTACAGCCACGAAAGCTTCAAATCTAGAAGCAAACCGCTAAGATTGCTTTTATTTACTTTCGGTTTTTTTTCGGAGCGGGAGTGGGGAGAGGGGTGCGTGTTACATTTTCTTGACCGCGTAACAAAAAGGCTCGCAATTCTTTGTTTGTTATTTGTAAAAGTAAAATGTGGCTGTTGCTGCTGCTATTTTCCGTTTGTGACACTCGTTCCGGATCGCGGGGAGTTTGAACTTGTTTCACCAATTTCACGGTGTCGGAATGGCGTGGAACGAGGTGGTTGAGCATCTGGGAAAGAATGAGTCGCGTTCTTTCGTGATGGCTTTTGTCGCTGGATAGGAATTTAAAGGGGGGGGGGAGCTTTTTGAACAAATAGCTACGTAGTTCTTTTGTTGTCAAATCATTGGGACAGAACAGCTCCACCGTTAGGAAGAGAATGGCTGAGTGCTCTTATGAGAACCGACTGCTATTACTCATTTTTTTTAACTGTTTAGGGAAGACACGTGCGTTTGACTGTGCAATGCTTCTAAACGAGGGTATCTTCCTATATTAGTTATGACATTTTCAAATGCTGCCTTTTAATTGGTGGGAGATCTAAGCTCAACCAAACAGGCCCCTCAAGGACGCCATTAGGCTTTGTGAAGCATGCGTGTCAATCCCGGTTTGAGCCCAATGTAGTGAACCACGTCATTTACACAGGCAAATATAAAGGTTCCCTGTATAGTTTTTATTACGCATTGGCGAAGAGGGTTGAGGCTGATTGGACGAGAGGACCGATTTTAACCGGGAAATTAAACTCGCTCATCACACAGACACACACACACACAGCACGCTAACCACTGTGCCACCGCTCCTAACAAAGACAGGGCTTAACAGACTTTTGGAGCAAGTGCTACTTAGCGAGCACCTATGTAGGCCGTGGCAGTTTACGAGGGGGTAGGTGTGGCCAGCACCACACTCGGCCGCCTTTGTCTCTCCAAAATGTTGATGCTCATTTAAGGCTGAGTCGACCTAGGGGATGTTTAGGACAGGCACCGATATAATGTCACAGCCGTGTTGGTCGCGAGCGGGAACTATCGTTGCAGTTGATAGCGCCACACGCTGACCGCTACACGACTGCTCGTCACCTCGCACGCACACACTGTGTACACACACGTGTACACATACGTGTACACAGAGACAAAGATCCCCCGTATAGCCTAAACAGACTGTTGGGGCAAGTGCTATTAGCGAGTGGCACCTATGAAGGCCGGCACTGCACACCAGGGGTTTGAGTAGCCACCTTTGTCTCCCCAGTGGCGATATTTACAGACAGTACCAGGTACTCATTTGAGGCTGAGTCGCCCTAGGGGAGGCCCTAGACCGGTTCAGATAATCGTCACTAGTGTTGGCCGTGAGCTGGAAATCGACGAACTCGCTCCCCACACACACACACAGACACACACGCGTGTACACACAGACACGCGCGTGTACACACAGACACACACACACATGTACACACAGACACACACACACGCGTGTACACACAGACACACACGCGTGAACACACAGACACACACACACGTGTACACACAGACACACACACGCGTGTACACACACAGACACACGTGTACACACAGACACACACACGTGTACACACACACAGACACACACACACGTGTACACACACACACGCATATACACACAGACACACACACACGTGTACACACACACACACACACGCGTGTACACACACAGACACACGTGTACACACAGACACATACACGTGTACACACACACAGACACACACACACGCGTGAACACACACACACACGTGTACACACACACGTGTACACACAGACACACACACACACGCGTGAACACACACACACACGTGTACACACACACACACGTGTACACACAGACACACACACACGCGCCCCTCCCTGTTTGTGTTCCCCATTCATCACTACGTGGCTTCCATTCACAAACAATATCCAAGAACAATCGAATATCGCAGTCATTGCCTCGCCCCCCCCCCGTATCACTGTCATGGTCGTATTCTACGGATCGTAACACGCAACTCCCAAAACACTTGCACACGCGATCAATGGAGTTAGACAGACCCTGGACATATCAACCCACACACACTCTGTACCCGATTATTATATAATAAGGGACCTCCAACAAAGACAAACATCCCCCGTATAGCCTTTGTAGACTGTTGGGGCAAGTGCTGTTAGGGAGCACCTGTGAAGGCCGGCACGGCACACGAGGGGGTGGGTGGCCACCCACCCCCTCGTGTGCCGTGCCGGCCTTCATAGGTGCTACTCGCAAACAGCACTTGCCCCAGCAGTCTACAAAGGCTATACAGAGGATCTTTGTCTTTGTGTGGCCACCCACCCCCTCGTGTGCCGTGCCGGCCTTCATAGGTGCTACTCGCAAACAGCACTTGCCCCAGCAGTCTGCTAAAGGCTATACGGGGGATCTTTGTCTTTGTGTGGCCACCCACCCCCTCGTGTGCCGTGCCGGCCTTCATAGGTGCTACTCGCTAGCAGCACTTGCCCCAACAGTCTGTTGAGGCTATACGGGGGATCTGTGTCCGTGTGTGTGTGTATGGACTCATCTAAATATCTGGATGATGATGATGATAATAAGACTTACATGTTTAAAAATGCATTACCGAAGCCTTCAGCAACAATTTCCTTTTTTTAATTGCTACGCGCTAAGAAGATAAATTATGAATATGGAACTCTGCATGACCTGTCCACACTGGCTCACTTCCTCAAGGGGCGGGTGGGGTGGAGGTAGAGGGGGGGCGGTGGAGGGGGGGGCGGTGGAGGAGGGGGGGTGGTGGAGGAGGGGGAGTGGTGGAGAGGGGGGGTGGTGGAGGGGTGGTGGAGGGGTGGTGGAGGGGGGTAGAGGGGGGGGGCGGTGGAGAGGGAGTGGAGGGGGGGTGGAGGGGGGGTGGTGGAGGGGGGGTGGTGGAGGGGGGGTAAAGGGGGGGTGGAGAGGGGGCGATGGAGGGGGGGGGGGAGAGGGGGTAGAGGGGGGGTAGAGGGGGGGTAGAGGGGGGGTGGAGAGGGGGCGATGGAGGGGGGGGGGGAGAGGGGGTAGAGGGGGGGTGGTGGAGAGGGGGTGGAGGGGGGGTGAAGGGGGTGGTGGGGGTGGAGAGGGGGTGGAGGGGAGGTGGAGGGGGGGGTGGAGGGGGGGTGGTGGAGGGGGGTCGGAAAAACAATTACATTCAGGTAGCAAGCCAATGTAAGTTCGTCCCAGCGATATTATTTATATAATATATATATACATTATGGCTAAGCGGGCTTTGGTAAACAGGCATGATTAATGATGCCATTAAAATTAAATTATACACGTGGCAAAGTGCCACTTTAATTGTAAGATATCCCTGGGCCGAGCAGAGGAAGATATACTCGCATTATTTCATTATTTGTTTGCATGCGATTATAAGCGCGCGCGTGAAGTGGGGAGCGGTGGCGCAGCGGTTAGCACACTGCGCTCCGAACCCGGCCACCCGAGTTCGATTCCCGCTCAGGGCCAACACACAGTGATGATTATCTGAACCGGTCCTGGGCCTCCCCTAGGTCGACTCGGCCTCGATTGAGTACCCGGTGCGGTGTGCAAAAAAACATCGCCACTGGGGAGACAAAGGCGGCCGGGCGTTGTGTTGGCCAACCCACCCCCTCGTGTGCCGTGCCGGCCTTCAGAGCTGCTACTCGCTAACAGCACTTGCCCCTACAGTCTGTGAAAGGCTACACGTGTGGGGGGGTGTCTTTGTCTTTGTGGTACGTTATGGGGAGCGGTGGCGCAGTGGTTAGCACACTGCGCTGTGAACCCGGCCACCTAAGCCCGCTCGCAACAACAATAACAACCTGATGATCAAAATCGGAATCCTTATTTAGACTGGACGTCGAAGATGACCCACTCATACTCTTCATCTGTGAGCCGGTCAGAAAATAACAATCCGTAATAACGGCTGGGGGGAGGGTGGTTTGGTTAGACTCCGTAAATATAAATGTGTCACTCGAAAGAGTGCTACGTGCTCAAGTCAGCAAGTAACAGCGACAGCGAATAGGTGCATTTTTCCCCCCTGGGTCCTCCCGTAGGTAGACTCAGCCTTAATACAACGACACGTTCCTTCGCAGCGGGCAGAAAGCTCGCGGTCACGTGACGCACTTCAACCAATCCGGGAGCGTACATGTTTGGGAGGGGCTATGCACGACAGACACATAATCCCTGGTGGGCAGCGTGGAACTGTTGTTCCTACCTGTAAACACATTGTCCTGCTGCGGAGGGAGCTGGTAGGAACGTTGGGTTGCTCGGTCAATGGCCAGGATCAACGGCGGCGTGGTGTATTCCGCAAATATGCCCGACTGTGAGGGCGGGCACAAGCCGGCGTGAGTAGGTTAAACGTTGAGTTTTATAAGGGCACCACGGGGTGACCAGCTTCTCCCCACCCAGCCCCACCCATCTCACCCTCCACCCAGCCCTACCCTCCCCACCCAGCCCCTCCCCACCCTCCGCACCCTCCCCACCCAGCCCCTCCCTACCCTCCCCTCTCCACCCAGCCCCACCCCTCCCATTTTTGGATGCACGACGGACGGACACAATAATCCCCTGTGGGCTGGTGTAACCAGGAGGTTCCTACCAGTAAAACAATAGCACCTGGTAAGGTTGTATGACCAACGAAACTCGAGAGGGGTGGTGGTGACAACAGTCCAACTGGCAGGTCTATGGTACACCTTAATAGGTGCTCGCTAACCATCAGCAACCTCGCCATGAAAAAAACACATTCCGCGTGTCACCTTGAGCGTTTCGAGGATTTTCTTTTCGAGCGGCTCCGCTCGAAAAGAAAATCAAACGACTCGACAGGCGGCAGAGTGAACCACGGGCGCTCGCCCAACTCGCTCGCTCATGCACGGTGGCCAGAAGATGTTAACCACCTCGCCTGGTACACAGGAGGTCGTGGGTTCGATCCCGACCCTGACGCCTGCTGCTGTATATTTGGAGTTTGCGTGTCTCTCTCTCTCTCATCATCATCACGGTGGCTATGAGATGTTAACTACCTCGCCTGGTACACAGGAGGTCGTGAGTTCAATCCCGACCCTGACGCCTGCTGTATATTTGGAGTTTGCGTGTCTCTCTCTCTCTCTCATCATCATCACGGTGGCTAGGAGATGTTAACTACCTCGCCTGGTACACAGGAGGTCGTGAGTTCAATCCCGACCCTGACGCCTGCTGCTGTATATTTGAAGTTTGCGTGTCTCTCTCTCTCTCTCTCATCATCATCACGGTGGCTAGGAGATGTTAACTACCTCGCCTGGTACACAGGAGGTCGTGAGTTCGATCCCGACCCTGACGCCTGCTGCTGTATATTTGGAGTTTGCGTGTCTCTCTCTCTCTCTCATCATCATCACGGTGGCTAGGAGATGTTAACCACCTCGCCTGGTACACAGGAGGTCGTGGGTTCAATCCCGACCCTGACGCCTGCTGCTGTATATTTGGAGTTTGCGTGTCTCTCTCTCTCTCCCCTCGTGGTCGAGTGGATTTCTTCTCCGGGTCCTCCGGTTTTTCCCTCCACGCGGATAAATCAACGTGCGCTTAGAGCGTTCGGCTGCTGCTGTACATTTCCACTTGATGATGATGAGGCCCACTTCGTTGAACTATCTCATTTGTTACGGCCCGGTCGCTTCTGGAAAATGAAGCAAAACAGTCGAGTGGGGTAAATTTCGATTGAAAGCTTTCGTGACTGCAGGGATTCATCTTCTTGGTTCTTTCGGTAAAGTCACGTAGAAGGTAAATAATAAAATAATACAAATCAAACATAATAAGATACAATTGTGAGAATTGTATTTTCTGTTTTATTTTAAAATAATAAAAATAAAACATAATAAAATACAATTGTGAGAATTGTATTTTATAAAAATCAAACATAATAAAATACATTTGTGAGAATTGTATTTTATGTTTTATTTTTATTCTTTTATTATTATTTTATTATTGTGAGAATTTTATTTTAGTATGTTTTATTTTGATTATTTTATTAAACTATATATTTCGATGTAAAGCTTTCGTGACTGCAGGGATTCATCTTCTTGGTTCTTTCGGTAAAGTCACGTAGAATGGAAATAATAAAATAATAAAAATAAAACTATTAAATACGTCTGTCGAGAAGACAGAGTCTGAATGAATTTCATTCAGACTCTGTCTTCTCGAAATTCATTCAGACTCTGTCTTCTCGACAGACCTGTTCTTCACCTGAGGACGGCTGCTTGCGTTGTGGCCGAAACGTCGTGAGAATTATTTTATCATGTTTTATTTTTATTATTTTATTATTTCCATTCCACGTGACTTCACCGAAAGAACCAAGAAGCCTAGTGGGGCTTAACTGATGACATTTATTGCATGAAACAGTTGAATTTTTGCAGGGCTCATGAGGACTCTGCAGGGCTGATTGACTGGTCATGCGGTTGTGTCGTGGTGTCCAGCTAAACCGTGAGGTTGGGTCACGGCCCATTAAACCCGACCTACCCTGTCTCTATTTGCGTGGTCACAGAACAGCGGCTGCTTTACAAGCCACGCCAGCGTGCACGCAGCCCCGTCTGTCGCTTTAGCACTGATCATGACGCACGGGTCTAAGTGGCATTGCGTGTCTCTGTGTCTGTGTGTGGTCGGGTGTGGTGCTGGCCACCCAAACCCCCCTTGTGTGCCGTTCCGGCCTTCATAAGTGCTACTCGCAAACAGCACTTGCCCCAGCAGTCTGCTAAAGGCTATACGGGGGATCTTTGTCTTTGTGTGGCCACCCACCCTCTCGTGTGCCGTGCCGGACTTGCATAGGTGCTCTTCGCTAACAGCACTTGCCCCAGCAGTCTGCTAAAGGCTATACGGGGGATCTTTGTCTTTGTGTGGCCACCCACCCTCTCGTGTGCCGTGCCGGACTTGCATAGGTGCTCTTCGCTAACAGCACTTGCCCCAGCAGTCTGCTAAAGGCTATGCGGGCGATATTTATCGCTGTGTCTGTGTGCTTGCTAACAGCACTTGCCCCAACAGTCTGTGCGAAGGAGGAGCGGTGGTGTAGCGGTTAGCGCGCTGCGCTAAGAACCCGGCCACCCGAGTTCGATTCCCGCTCACGGCCAACACCGGTGGCGATTATCTGAACCGGTTCTAGGCCTCCACATAGGTCGACTCAGCCTCAAACGAGTGCCTGGCGCGGAGTGTAAACATCGCTACTCGGGAGACAAATTCGGCGTTGTCCACTCCCTAAGGCTGACCTTGAGACCTCTGGTGTCGGTCATTGGCAAGTCCACTCAGCTCCACATCCTCCTGTACCATAATGGCATCTTCTCCTGCCCGTGTCGTGCCAGTTTAGTCCCCTCTATCCCGTCAAGCAGTAGCTGCTTGGCCATGCGGTGACTAGACATGCGAGCTACGTGACCCAGCCAACGCAGGAGTTCACTCTGTCCACATCTTTCAAGGATATGAATGTTTTAAACCGGCGTAGATGTTCCTTCAGAGTATGCACAACAAAGACAACAATCCCCTGTGTAGCCTGCAACAGACTGTTGGGGCAATTGCTTTTAGCGAACACCACTGGAGACTGGCACGGGTTGCCAGCATCACGCCCGACCGCCTTTGTCTCCCATAAAGCAATGTTTATACACATAGCACTAGGTACTAATTTGAGGCTGAGTCCACCTAGGGGAGGCCCAGGCTCTGTTCAGATAATCGTCACTGGTGTTGACCGTGAGCGGAAATCGAACCCGGGTCACCGAGTTTGTAGCGCAGCGCGCTAACCGCTGCACCACCACTCCCCACAACACACACGCGCGCACACCTACACACGCGCGCACACACACACACCTACACACGCACAGCAGCTGACATTAGTCAATTAGAAGGCGCACCGTGGCTCGGGACTCGAGGCTGAGATAGAGAAACAACAATAGGCCCAGCAGCCTTCGGGGGAGGCGCAGGGGGAGAGAGAGTGGGGGGGGCTTCCTTTGTGCAGAAATCACAGGACAGCGATCGATGGGGAAGAGAGGCCCTTTCATTTACCCTTTCCCTTTAACCCCTTCGCACACGGCCATAGCCCGTCTATCTCCCCCCTTCCACGCCGAACAATACACCGCGACTCTCTCTTCAGACACACAGCGCAGCTACGTTCAGGATTTCCACCGCCCCCCCCACACACTCCGGGACCTTCGTGCGTGAGCGCATGCCTTGCGGTGGCGGGGAGGGTGGGACCGGCCATGTGGTTTTGGGTAAAATGGCCGCCACGCCCGCCATTTTGTTCGTACGGAGGGCCGAGTGGGTGCATTGTAGCGGCGCTGCCCAGCTGGTGTGCGCGTCCCCTAAACGGTTAAATGCGTTTTTTTTTTTGCTGCCCATAGAATGAGGAGGCACGCCGCTATGCGGGCCACTCCAACTGATAATGTCACGGTCGTGACAAATATCGATAGTAGGAATTTACGTTTGTGTAGGCGAGTTTTAGGGGGAGGTGGGTGACACGCACACAAACCAAGCTGCGAGCCAAGGTCCTGATTTTTTTGGACATCTGAAGGACACTTTGGCTTTAGGTGAATTCTAATCGATAATATTTCTCCTTTGTGTGTTTGTTCGGTGCGTTTGTCGTTCTGTGTCTGGTTGTGGCTATAGAGTGACCTCTCACTCGAGCAGCCGACCAACGACCTTGTGGCACCTTCACGAACGACGTTTGCAAGAAACGTTGAATTCAGAGAGGTCAACGCGTGTGACCCCTTGTGGAGGAGGAGGCCCATTGGATGGACCTTGAGGAGATGTGGGTCCCGATACTCCCACCCTCTATCCCTCCACACCTTCTAAATTGACACAATTCCCAGAGAGATCATCCAGAGGTATAGATTAGAGATATAGATGTAGTGAGATTAGAGAAGAGATGTAGCCCAGAGTGAGAGATGTAGTGAGATGAAAAATCGAGATGTATTGAGATAAGACACGAGATATCGATGAGAGATATAGATAGTCAGATGGGACACGAGATATCGATGAGAGAGATGTAGTGAGATTAGAGAAGAGATGTAGCCCAGAGTGAGAGATGTAGTGAGATGAAAAATCGAGATGTATTGAGATAAGACACGAGATATCGATGAGAGATATAGATAGTCAGATGGGACACGAGATATCGATGAGAGAGAGATGTAGTGAAATGAGAGAAGATATATCCATACGATATCTACCTGGTGTTCATTGGGATTCATATCAAAGCCGATGTCTCCCCGGTGTTGTTTGGGGTTGTTGGGTGTGATTGTTCGGGGTGGTGTCTGACGTTTCGCATCACGGGGCTGGCAGCAAAATTCAGGAACCGAATATTTTCAGTTCGGGTTTTCCGGTTCAGTTTCTGGAAGAGGCTCCCAGCACGTGCCGCGAAACGTCGGACATCACACCGAACAACAATCACAGGTCAGGTGCTAAGGTCGTCTTCTGCTGCACAGGGAGGCCACAGCAGCAGCAGCAGCAGCAGCAGCAATCGTCGAGTCCTGTTGGTGTTCATCTTCACTGTTGGTGGCCTTGAGCAGGAATTTAACTCGGGTCGCCACGGTGGCGAGATGTTTACTACCTCGCCTGGTACACAGGAGGTCGTGGGTTTGATCCCGACCCTGACGCCTGCTGGTTATTTGGAGTTTGCGTGTCTCTCTCTCTCTCATCATCATCATCACGGTGGCTAGGAGATGTTAACTGCCTCGCCTGGTACACAGGAGGTCGTGGGTTCGATCCCGACCCTGACGCCTGCTGTGTATTTGGAGTTTGCGTGTCTCTCTCTCTCATCATCATCACGTTGGCGAGGAGATATTAACTACCTCGCCTGGTGTACAGGAGGTCGTGGGTTCGATCCCGATCCCGACCCTGACGCCTGCTGGGTATTTAGAGTTTGTGTGTCTCTCTCTCTCTCTCTCATCATCATCATCATCATTACGGTTGCTAGGAGATGTTTACTACCTCGCCTGGTACACAGGAGGTCGTGGGTTTGATCCCGACCCTGACGCCTGCTGGGTATTTGGAGTTTGCGTGTCTCTCTCTCTCTCTCCCTCCCCCCGTGGTCGCGTGGATTTTTCGTCCGGTTTCTCCCGTTTCTCCCTCCACATTTAGAGCGGACGTCACGCGTTTAGAACATTTGGCTGCTGCAATGAATGCCCGCGTGTTAAGCCGCTTCGTTGAGCTATCAATTGTAGCGAGGTGGGTTCTGAAAATCAAATAGCTCTACGGCTCACTGGGCCTTAGAGGGTAAGGTAAAAAAAAATGTTTAAACCTTCTTGGTTCTATCGGTAAAGTTACTTAGAATGGAAATAATAAAATAATAATAATAAAAGCATAATAAAAATGTTTTATTATGTTTTATTTTTATAAAATTAAATTATTTTATTATGTTCTATTTTTATTATTTTATTATTTCAATTCTACGTAACTTTACCGAAAGAACCAAGAAGGTTTAAACATTTTTTTTTACCTTACCCTCCATTCCAATAAAATAAAGTTATTTTATTATGTTTTATTTTTATTATTTTATTATTACCATTCTACGTGACTTTACCGAAAGAACCAAGAAGATGAATCCCTGCAGTCACAAAAGCTTCAAATCGAAAAATGTTTAAAGTTTAGGATTCATTGCGTGCGGGTGTGCTAACCGCTGCGCCACCGCTCCCCAACACCGCTCCCCACCACCACTAACAACGGTAGCAGCAACAGCATCAACCATCGCGAGCCGCACACGACCAACGTAGCTGTACCGTCTACGATCAGTGCCGGATTATCCTCGTAGCAAAAGTAGCTACACGTGTAGCTACGGGTTCGCACTTTGAAGGCCCCCACGGTAAAACGCTTACAAGCTATCAATTCTGGTTCACGTTTTAGTTTTTTGTTTGTTGCACCCGATTCAAGAGCCCAATGGCTCACAGGGCTATACCATCTTCTTGGTTCTTTCGGTAAAGTCACGTAGAAGGAAAATAATAAAATAATAAAAATAAAACATAATAAAATAATTCTCACGACGTTTCGGCCACAACGCAAGTAGTCGTCTTCAGGTGGAGAACAGGTCTGTCGAGAAGGCAGAGTCTGAATGGCACGCCCCAGGCTTGGAGCGACTATTTATGCTGGGATGGAGGGGCGAAGAGCGTCTTGATAAAATAATTTGCATATCAAGAGGAATTTAGCATATTTATGGGAAATGCAGATATGCGATTAGCACTACTTGTGAAATGCGTAGGAGGTTTGGCGCGGGGTTTAAAGTCATTATGCCCGTGCATCA
>NW_027614922.1:0-12500 GCF_965212315.1 Lampetra planeri
GGGTGAGTAGGTGGGTAGGTGGGTGGGTGAGTAGGTGGGTAGGTGGGTGGGTGGGTGGGTGGGTAGGTGGTGGGTAGGTGGGTGAGGGGTAAGTGGAGTGGGTGCGTAGGTGGTGGTGTGTAGTTGGTGGGTAGGTTAGTAGGGTGGGTGGTTGGTGGGTACGTGGGTGGGTGGGGGATAGGTAGGTGGGTGGGTAGGTCGAGTGGGTGGGTAGGTGGGATGGGTGGCGTGTAGGTGGTTTGATTGGTGGGTGGGGTGGGTGGGTTGGGTGCAGGTTAGGTTGATGAAGCATCGATATGTGGCTGGGTGGCATGGGTGGGGAACGTCCGACCCGTAGTTCCGTATGAGTCCCACGAAATCATTTGGGTCTGGCCCTACCAAGGCAACCACAGCCGGGACTAGAAGTTCAATAAATCTCGGAGCAAACCTGCAAAAGCAGTTGCGAGTAGCAGCAGCTAACATCATCAACAGCAGCAGCTAACATCATCACACGCCTCGCCAAAAAGAAGCAGTTCCAGCCATCGCATTAGGGGCGAGTTAATGAAATGTTTGACCAAATATAACGGGGCTAATTTTTCAGTTGATCATTTTGTACGGCCCGCGAATGATGTTGTAAATATTCGAATGGTCCTTGGCAGATAAAAGGTTCCTCACTCCTGCTGTGTGTTGTGGTGGTGAGGGGTAGGTTGGGTAGGCGGGTGGGTAGGTGGGTGGGTGGTGTGGTGTGGTGAGGGGTGGTGTGAGGTGGTGAGGGGTGGGTGGTGTGGGGTGGTGGTGAGGGGTGGTGAGGGGTGGGTAGGTGTGTGTGTGTGTTGGGTAGGTGTGTGTGTGTGTGTGTTGGGTAGGTGTGTGTGTGTGTGTTGGGTAGGTGTGTGTGTGTGTTGGGTAGGTGTGTGTGTGTGTGTGTTGGGTAGGTGTGTGTGTGTTGGGTAGGTGTGTGTGTGTGTGTTGGGTAGGTGTGTGTGTGTGTGTTGGGTAGGTGTGTGTGTGTGTGTGTTGGGTAGGTGAGTGTGTGTGTGTGTGTTGGGTAAGTGTGTGTGTTGGGTAAGTGTGTGTGTGTGTTGGGTAGGTGTGTGTGTGTGTTGGGTAGGTGTGTGTGTGTGTTGGGTAGGTGTGTGTGTGTGTGTGTTGGGTAGGTGTGTGTGTGTGTGTCTGTTGGGTAGGTGTGTGTGTGTGTGTGTTGGGGTAGGTGTGTGTGTGTGTGTTGGTAGGTGTGTGTGTGTGTGTTTGGTAGGTGTGTGTGTGTGTGTGTTGGGTAGGTGTGTGTGTGTTGGGTAGGTGTGTGTGTGTTGGGTAGGTGTGTGTGTGTGTGTGTGTTGGGTAGGTGTGTGTGTGTGTTGGTAGGTGTGTGTGTGTGTGTGTTGGGTAGGTGTGTGTGTGTGTGTGTTTGGGTAGGTGTGTGGTGTGTTGGGTAGGTGTGTGTGTGTTGTGTGTTGGGTAGGTGTGTGTGTGTGTGTGTTGGGTAGGTGTGTGTGTGTGTGTTGGGTAGGTGTGTGTGTGTGTGTGTGTTGGGTAGGTGTGGGTGTGTGGTGTGTGTGGGTAGGTGTGTGTGTGTGTTGGGGTAGGTGTGTGTGTGTGTGTGGGGTAGGTGTGTGTGTTGGGTAGGGTGTGTGTGTGTGTGGGTGTTGGGGTAGGTGGGTGTGTGTGTGTGGGTAGGTGTGTGTGTGTGTGTTGGGTAGGTGTGTGTGTGTGTTGGGTAGGGTGTGTGTGGGTGGGTGGTGTGTGTGGGTGGGTGGGTGGTGTGTGTGTGGGGTGGTGTGTGTGGGTGGTGTGTGGGTGGTGTGTGTGGGTGGGTGGGTGTGTGTGTGTGGGGGTGGTGTGTGTGTGTGTGGGTGGGTGTGTGTGTGTGTGTGGGTGGGTGGGTGGGTGTGTGTGTGGGGTGTGTGTGGTGGGTGGGTGGTGTGGTGTGTGTGGGTGGGTGGGTGTGTGTGGTGGGTAGGGTGTGTGTGTGTGGGTTGGGTGTGGGTGTGTGTGGGTAGGTGTGTGTGTGTGTGTGTGGGTAGGTGTGTGTGTGTGTGGGGTTGGGTGTGTGTGTGTGTGTGGGTAGGTGTGTGTGTGTGTGGGTGGGGTGGTGTGGTGTGTGGGTGGGTTGGTGTGTGTGTGTTGGGGGTAGGTGTGTGTGTGTGTTGGGTAGGTGTGTGTGTGTGGGTGGGTGGTGGTGTGTGGGTTGGGTAGGTGTGTGTGTGTGTTGGGTAGGTGTGTGTGTGTGTTGGGGGTGGGTGTGTGTGTGTGGGTGGATGGAGTGAGGAAGAGTTATGAGAGTGTATAGATAAGAGAGAAATGTGCTAGAGAGAGAGATGTGGTAGGGAAACTTACTCTCGATCTTATGTGTTCTGGGCTCAACAGCAAAATAGGATAGGTTTGACTCTTTCTGACAATGAAAATTTGTGCTAGGTTGGTTAAACACCAACTTGTAAACCTTTTTGCTTGGAATCGTGGCTGCATTGTTGGTTCTAGATTTGAAGCTTTCGTGACTTGCAAGGATTCATATTATTAGTTTTTTTCGGTAAAGTCACGTAGGTAAAAAAATTAAAATTAATAAAAGTAAAATATTACTTGATACAGCAATCGTGCTGTGACTGTTCCACCTGAAGACGGGAGCTTGTGTTGCCTCCGAAACGTCGTGATTCTTATTTTTTATTTTACTTTTATTAATTTTAATTTTTTTACCTACGTGACTTTACCGAAAAAAACCTACTAATATGCATTTTTGGTTGTTTGATTTGCATCCCACTGGGATTTTTGCACACAGCGTTGGTGTGTAACGGTGCTTTTTCCTGCAATATTTTGCCGTCTTTTCTTGGATTTTCTGTTTGCACTCAGTCACATATTCACTTTAAGATGTTTTTTTGTTCAGGTTTTTTGTTTGTTGCGGTTGCACCCGATTCAAGAGCCGAATGGCTCACAGGGCTATACCTAATACGTGAACTTGAACTTGAACTTATACTCGTGGTGAACATGCAAAACAAAGCAACACAAACACGCCCTCGTAGCATATGATGATGCGTTGTGTTTGGAACTGATTGGTCCACACCAGAGACAGCTTTCTTTAGAGCCCAGTCTCAAACTGCGTTATAGGGGATATGGGGGAGGGTTGGGAGTGGCTTACAGAGGCTCGTGTTCTTCATTTGTTTTCTTCTAAACGATGAAAAATAAAAAGTTGTCATTTTTGGGTCTTTCGGTAAAGACAAAGAAAATAACAAAAAAATTACAAAAAACTACAACACTCGTGTTGCGATCGAAACGTCTATGTGTATCTATGCATCTCTTTGGGTCTCAATGTATATCTCTGTGTGTCTCTATGTATCTCTCTGGGTCTGTGTGTATCTTCATGTGTCTCTATGTATATCTATGGGTCTGTATGTAAGACTCTGTGTCTCCATGTTTTTATATGAGTCTCTATGTATCTCTGGGTCTATGTGTGTCTATATGTGTATCTATGTATATCTATGGGTCTCTGTGTAACACTATCAGCATCTGTATATCTCTATGTGTTTCCATGTTTTTATATGAGTCTCTATGTATCTCTTTGGGTCTCAATGTATACCTCTGTGTGTCTCTATGTGTCTCTATGTTTCTCTATGAGTCTCTATGCGTCTCTATGTGTCTATGTTTATCTCGGAGTCTCAATGTCTGTCTCTGTGTGTGTCTCTATGTGTCTCTATCAATCAAGTCTCAATCGAGACTTTATTTCTGAAGCACAATTTAGTGCAAAGGATGCCATTCAAAGTGCTGTACAGATTAAAAAACAAATCACAAAAGAATAAAAGCAAATTCCACACAAAACGAACTTGCATTATTATAAATGACTATGGAAGGCACATAAAAAAAATAACAATATAAAATAATCTTCTTGGTTCTTTCGGTAAAGTCACGTAGAAGGGAAACAATAAAATAATAAAAATAAAACATATTATTTTATTATGTTTTATTTTCATTATTTTATTAATAATATATAAAATAATAGTATTTTATTATGTTTTTTTTTATTATTTTATTATTTCCCTTCTACGTGACTTTACCGAAAGAACCAAGAAGATGAATCCCTGCAGTCACGACAGAAGCTTTAAATCGAAACTATTAAATAATCTTGAGTAAATGCAAGCGTAAAACAAAAACGTGAGTTTTTACATTCAACTTAAAACTTGGCCTCTGTCTAACACTGTCACTATCTCTGCATCTCTGTGTGCGAATATTTGCGGGGTTTTCTTTTTATCTTTTGTCATTCGTTACTGCCGCCGATGGCCACACGGTCACCCCACGGAGATCTCGCCGGGAAAAACATATCCGGCGAACCGGTCAAGCTGGTTCCGTCAAACAAACCAAAGTCAACTCGACACTCAATCGGCATCATCATCATCAGCATCATCAGCATCGGCGGAAACGTCGTCGCGATCATCATCAGCAGTATCATCAGCAGAATCATCATCAGCAGCATCATCATCATCAGCAGCATCATCAACATCATCATCATCAGTAGAATCATTATCATCAACAGCATCATCAGCAACAGCATCATCAGCAACAGCATCATCAGCAACAGCATCATCAGCAACAACATCATCAGTAGAAGCATCACGGAGATCTCGCCGGGAACCCCAATGCGGTTTCAGGAAAGGGCGGTCCTGCACAGATGCCATATTTTCTGTCCGTCTGCTACAGCAGAGGTGTAGGGAATTCCAAAAAGACCTATATCTCTGCTTTATTGACCTGGTCAAGGCCTATGATACCATCAGTAGGACTGGGCTCTGGGTTGTTCTTCGTGCTTTCGGAGTCCCTGACCCTCTGCTCACGATCATTAAGGACCTTCATGATGGTGAGCGGGCCCGGGTAAAACTACGTGGCCGGGAGTCGGAGCCTTTCCCTGTACACCTTGGCGTGCGACAGGGATGTCCTCTGGCTCCCACATTATTTAACATCTATTGCGACTGCGTAGTTCGTGAAGCCTTCAATAGCTGTACCGGGGGAATTTCCATTTGGTACAGATATAATGGGAGGCTGATCGACGCCCGGGTGCGATCAAGGGATGGCTCCCTATTGGTCAACCACGTTATGTATGCCGATGATTTGGTAATAGCTGCTCATTCAGAAGAGGAGTTGGAGACGCTGCTGCTGAGACTGGAGCGTGCCACTAAGAGGTGGGGCCTTACCATCAGCCCCACCAAAACTAAGCACCTGCCTGGGTATTTTGTACCATCGGACACTCCACCCCCACAACTCCCAATTGGTGATGGGGCAGTTGTGGAGAGAGTGGAGAGTTTCCCATACCTGGGCAGTGTGCTTATGACCGGCTCCGGTTTATCAGCAGAGGTCTCACTCCGAATCAGTCGAGCGGCAATATCTTTTCATCGGTTGCGTAATGCTGTGTGGAAGCTACCTGGTCTGTCGCTCCGCACGAAGCTTCAGGTCTTCTCGGCCACGGTCATTCCCTCCCTTCTCTATGCTTGCGACACATGGACCCCCCTAGTGGAGCATCTTCGCCGGTTGGAAACATTTAGGCTGGCCTGCCTACGATCCATCCTGGGTTTAACCAGGCTGGATTGTGTGAGGAGCTCACAAGTCCTTGAAAGATCTGGGCAAAGTCCCATCAGTGAGCTCCTCCGGCAGGCAAGGCTGCGTTGGCTGGGTCATGTAGCCCGCATGCCCAGCCACCGCATGCCTAAACAGCTTTTGTTCGGCCGGATCGAGGGGGCTAAACGGGCGCGGCACGGGCTAGAGAAGAGATGGAGTGATGTGGTACAGGAGGACGTGGAGCTGAGTGGACTTGTCGATGACTGGTACCAGCGGTGTCAAGATCGGCCTCTGTGGAGGAGGCTCGTGAAGGACGCTACTGGGCAGTTGGAGGCAGTCGCCCTCCAACAACAACGGAGGGCGGAGGAGCGACGCTCACAACAACGAGCGGAGCGCCGGGTGGATAAAGCACAGCAAGTTGGTACAGTAGGGGGCACAGGTGGTGCATCAGCCAGTCATCTCGGTCATCTCGGTCAGTCGACCCGTGGCACCTGCTGGGTCTGCCCCGTGACCTCCTGCCAGCGGGCGTTCGACACTTCAAGGTGCACATGGCCTGGCACAAGCGTCGTGGTGACGTCACCGCCACTTAGTGGCGAATGGCGGTTGTTGTTGTATGTGTGTATGTCTGTATGTGTGTGTGTATGTGTGTGTGTATCTGTGTGTGTATGTATGTGTTTGTATGTGTGTGTATGTGTGTGTGTGTATATGTGTATCTGTGTGTGTGTATGTATGTGTGTGTATATGTGTATCTGTGTGTCTGTGTGTGTATGTGTGTGTGTGTATGTGTGTGTGTATGTGTGTGTATGTGTGTGTGTATGTGTGTGTGTATGTGTGTGTGTATGTATGTGTGTGTATGTGTGTGTGTGTATATGTGTATCTGTGTGTCTGTGTGTGTATGTGTGTGTGTATGTATGTATGTGTGTATGTGTGTGTATGTGTGTGTGTATGTGTGTGTGTATGTGTGTGTGTATGTATGTGTGTGTATGTGTGTGTGTGTATATGTGTATCTGTGTGTCTGTGTGTGTATGTGTGTGTGTATGTATGTATGTGTGTATGTGTGTGTGTATGTGTGTATGTGTGTGTGTGTGTATGTGTGTATATGTGTATCTGTGTGTCTGTGTGCGTGTGATTTTATTAAAAACCCTCGACCGAGCGAGCCCTCACTTCGCTCTGCAGTGGCACGCACCGCCGACCATCCATCAAAGCGCACTCAGCGCAGAACGCTGCCGCAGAGATATGAATGGAAACAACGTGTAGGAAATATATATAAATATATATTACATATTTATATAATTTATGTGTCTTCTTGGTTCTTTCGGTAAAGTCGCGTAGAAGGGAAATAATGAAATAATAAAAATAAAACATGATAAAATAATTTTCTTTATGTTATTATGTTTTAGTTTTTATTCTTTTAGTATTTCCCTTCTACGTGACTTTACCGAAAGAACCAAGAAGATGAATCCCTGCAGTCACGAAAGAAGCTTTAAATCGAAATATAATGTATATGGTTTATATATCTATCGAGCAAAGCTGAAGACACTGAGCTTGGAGGTTTCAACTCCACTGTGAAATTACACGGCAGAGAAACACAACCATCACCACCAGCTGTGCCCCCTACTGTGCCGACTCGATGTGCTTTAGCCACCCGGCGCTCCGCTCGTTGTTGTGAGCGTCGCTCATCCGCCCTCCGTTGTTGTTGGAGGGCGACTGCCTCCAACTGCCCAGTAGCGTCCTTCACGAGCCACAGACACACGCACACAGACACACGCACAGACACACACACAGACACACACACACAGACACACACACACAGACACACACAGACACACACAGACACACAGACACACACAGACACACAGACACAGACACACACAGACACACACACACACAGACAGACACACAACAACAACCGCCATTCGCCACTAAGTGGCGGTGACGTCACCACGACGCTTGTGCCAGGCCATGTGCACCCTGAGGCCACGTGAAGTGTCGAACGCCCGCTGGCAGGAGGTCACGGGGCAGACCCAGCAGGTGCCACGGGTCGACTGACCGAGATGACCGAGATGACTCGCTGATGCACCACCTGTGCCCCCTACTGTGCCAACTTGCTGTGCTTTAGCCACCCGGCGCTCCGCTCGTTGTTGTGAGCGTCGCTCCTCCGCCCTCCGTTGTTGCTGGAGGGCGACTGCCTCCAACTGCCCAGTAGCGTCCTTCACGAGCCTCCTCCACTGAGGCCGATCTTGACACCGCTGGTACCAGTCATCGGCAAGTCCACTCAGCTCCACGTCCTCCTCTACCACATCACTCCATCTCTTCTCTAGCCTATGTCACTCACTCACCCACTCACTCACTCACCCACACACTCACCCACTCACCCACACACTCACCCACTCACTCACCCACTCACCCACACACTCCCCCACTGACCCACTCACCCACGCACGCACTCACTCACCCACACACTCACTCACCCACGCGCTCACTCACCCATCACTCCATCTCTTCTCTAGCCCGTGCCGCGCCCGTTTCGCCCCCTCGATTTGGCCAAACAAAAGCTGTTTAGGCATGCGGTGGCTGGGCATGCGGGCTACATGACCCAGCCAACGCAGCCTTGCCTGCCGGAGGAGCTCACCGATGGGACGTTGTCCAGATATTCCAAGGATTTGTGAGCTCCTCACACAATCCAGCCTGCAGGTTAAACCCAGGATGGATCGTAGGCAGGCCTGAATGTTGCTATCAGGCACAGACGTTCCATCAGGGACACACACATATAATATAGACACACACACGCTTACTTACACACACACACGCTTACATACAGACACACGCTTACATACACATACACATACGCGTGTACACACACAGACACACACAGACACAAAGATAAAGATCCCCCATATAGCCTTAACAGACTGTACGGGCAAGTGCTGTTAGCGAGCACCTATGAAGGCCGGAACGGTACACGAGAGGGTGGGTGGCCAGCACCACGCCCGACCGCCTTTGTCTCCCTAGTGGCGATGTTTACACACCGCACCAGGTACTCATTTGAGGCTGAGTCGACCTAGGGGAGGCCCAGGACCGGTCCAGATAATCGTCACTGGTGTTGGCCGTGAGCGGGAATCGAACTCGGGTCGCCGGGTTCGTTAACCGCTACCCCACCGCTCCCCTAACAACAACAACAACAACCGCCATTCGCCAATAAGTAGCGGTGACGTCACCACGACGCTTGTGCCAGGCCATGTGCACCTTGAGGCCACGTGAAGTGTCGAACGCCCGCTGGCAGGAGGTCACGGGGCAGACCCAGCAGGTGCCACGGGTCGACTGACCGAGATGACCGAGATGACTGGCTGATGCACCACCTGTGCCCCCTACTGTGCCAACTTGCTGTGCTTTAGCCACCCGGCGCTCCGCTCGTTGTTGTGAGCGTCGCTCCTCCGCCCTCCGTTGTTGTTGGAGGGCGACTGCCTCCAACTGCCCAGTAGCGTCCTTCACGAGCCTCCTCCACTGAGGCCGATCTTGACACCGCTGGTACCAGTCATCGGCAAGTCCACTCAGCTCCACGTCCTCCTGTACCACATCACTCCATCTCTTCTCTAGCCCGTGCCGCGCCCGTTTAGCCCCCTCGATCCGGCCGAACAAAAGCTGTTTAGGCATGCGGTGGCTGGGCATGGGCACACATACAGACACACACGCTTACATACACACACTGACATTGTCCTCCGCTCGAACAATGGTGAAGAGACGCAGGCGTCACAGAAGCCTGCAGTTCTGGTGGAGGCGAATCAGTTTCAAAGTATTAGAGAGAAAAAATAAAAATAAAATAATTCAATGAAAGTTAAAAAAATAATAAAAAATAAAAATAAAAAAATACAATGAAAGTAAAAACAAATTAAATAATAAAAGCATATTTTTTATTAACAATTTATTTTATTTATATCTACGTGACTTTACCGAAAGAACCATGCATATGATCTCCTGCAGGCACGAAAGTTTCAAGTCAAAATCTGTTAGTCTCAGTATTATTATTATCAGAGCATGTTTGTTTACGTTTTAAAGTTCCCCTCCGTAGCGTTCGTTCTGTGGTCTAACATGGGGGCAGAGACGCGACGATGCAGACGCCTCTCTATCTACATAACACGATTTTATAAACACACCATCCTAAAAATACAGCACCGTATTTGAACACTAAAGCAGTCTCTGACTCGCAACAACTTGCAATCATAAGTGACGGAGTTAATTTCGGGTAAAATCAATGAAAATGCGGTATGCCGATAGCATAAAAATGAGATGTGATCGAGCAAATCTGAGATCAGATTTGGAATCAGCCCCTTGAACTTAGTCTAGAACAGCTGCAAAAGTCCAGGCCAGAAAAAAAAATGTTTTTTTTTGTTGACCAGTGTTGCGTGTGTGTGTGTGTATGTGGCAGTGGTCGCAAACGAGTTTTGATTCCTTACCCGTACCCGGCCGCACCAGGGTCGCAAACGGGTACCCGTACCCGTACCCGGCCGTACCCGTACCCTACCCGTACCCGGCTGGGTACGGGTAGGGTACGGGTATCAGGTACCTGATTGCGACCTCTGGGATGAAGCCATGTTGCAGGCGCGGGTGGGTTGATTCTAGCACTTGAATTGTGAGAAGAGACAAGACGTTGGGAAATGAGTGACAAACGGCTACTCACCAGTGACTCACGGCCTACCCGTACCCGGCCGCACCAGGGTCGCAAACGGCTACCCGTACCCGGCCGGGTACGGGTAGCCGGGTATCGGGTAGGGTACGGGTTTCGGGTACCCGGTTGCGACCTCTGGTGTGTGGAAGCGGTGGAGAGCAGACCTCGATACGATGAACAGAGACCCCTTGGGAGGGTGGGTGGTCCAAATGAGATGAGAGGAGAGAGAGAGAGAGACAAGGGTGTGTTTCGCTGACTCGGAGATGTCAATGACCTCTCCTGGTATACAGGAGGTTGTGGTGCTTTCGTCCCGACCCTTGCCATTGCCTGTTGTACAGGGGCTCGTAAATTGAGATCCGTTTAAGCCGGGATTTGCCAAACTCGTATCGATGTTTTTATTACCACCTAATGATAGTTCAACTAAGTGGATGATATCGTCATCGTGATCATGTGGCCATTTATAGCGGCAACAGCCGAAAGTCTCTGAACACAATGTCGATTGCAAATGCGGAGCAATGAGATCAAAGCGAACAGAAGTGTCTTCTACGCGCCAAGCGTGGTGCTGTTTCATTCAGACGCTGTCTTCTCGACAGACGTGGTCTTCACCTGAGGACGGCTGCTTGCGTTGTGGCCGAAATGTCGTGAGAATTATTTTATTGTATTTTATTTTTATTATTTTATTATTTCCATTCTACATGACTTTACCGAAAGAACCAATAAGATGAATCCCTGCAGTCACGAAAGCTTTAAATCGGAACACAACTGTTTTTTATTTCTTTGATTTTTACCAGCTAAGGGGTGCACGTCAGCTATTTTTTAGAAACGACCAGACCGCCACCACAAATGAGAGCCCTACGCAGTGGAAATGTAGAGCGGCAGACAAAAAAATATGATACTGTGAACGGGTGGTGATGTTGATTCTGAATTTGGACAGGGAAGAATACAACGGGAGGGTTACGCGGAGAAAAATCCACGCGACCCCGGGGAGAGAGAGGGGAGGGGAGAGACACGCAAACTCCAAATATACAGCAGCAGGCGTCTGAGTCGGGATTGAACCCACGACCTCCTGTATACCAGGCGAGGTAGTTAACATCTCCTGGTCACCGTGGTGATGATGGAACCCACGACCTCCTGTATACCAGGCGAGGTTGTTAACATCTCCTAGCCACAGTGATGATGATGATGGAACCCACGACCTCCTGTATACCAGGCGAGGTAGTTAACATCTCCTAGCCACCGTGATGATGATGATGATGGAACCCACGACCCCCTGTATACCAGGCGAGGTTGTTAACATCTCCTAGCCACCGTGATGATGATGATGGAACCCCACCACCACCACCACCATCACCACCACCACCACCATCACCACCACCATCACCACCACCATCACCACCACCATCACCATCACCACCACCATCACCACCACCATCACCACCACCATCACCACCACCATCACCACCACCATCACCATCACCACCACCATCACCATCACCACCACCATCACCACCACCATCACCACCACCATCACCATCACCACCACCACCACTATCACCACCATCAC
Organism: Lampetra planeri; assembly: GCF_965212315.1. Taxonomy (NCBI): domain Eukaryota; kingdom Metazoa; phylum Chordata; class Hyperoartia; order Petromyzontiformes; family Petromyzontidae; genus Lampetra; species Lampetra planeri. Next base: position 11,742 of record NW_027614922.1, read on the forward strand.
CACCACCACCACCATCACCACCACCATCACCATCACCACCACCATCACCATCACCACCACCACCATCACCACCACCATCACCATCACCACCACCATCACCATCACCACCACCATCACCACCACCATCACCATCACCACCACCATCACCATCACCACCACCATCACCATCACCACCACCATCACCATCACCACCACCATCACCACCACCATCACCATCACCACCACCACCACCACTATCCCCACCACCATCACCACCACCACCACCATCACCATCACCACCACCATCACCATCACCACCACCATCACCACCACCATCACCATCACCACCACCATCACCACCACCACCACCATCACCACCACCATCACCACCACCATCACCACCACCATCACCACCACCATCACCACCACCACCACCATCACCACCACCATCACCACCACCATCACCATCACCACCACCACCACCATCACCACCACCATCACCACCACCATCACCACCACCATCACCATCACCACCACCACCACTATCACCACCACCATCACCACCACCACCACCATCACCACCACCATCACCACCACCATCACCATCACCACCATCACCACCACCATCACCACCACCATCATCACCACCACCACCATCACTATCACCACCACCATCACCACCACCACCACCATCACCACCACCATCACCATCACCACCACCATCATCACCACCACCACCATCACTATCACCACCACCATCACCCCCACCACTCCCACCAC
>NW_027614923.1:0-18167 GCF_965212315.1 Lampetra planeri
GGTGCCGCGATGGCGAGGAGATGCGATCTCTACTCTGTGGTTCTTTCGGTAAAGTCACGTAGGTAGAAAATAATAAAAATAAAAGGCGTTTCAAGACCATGGGAACCTCATTTGCCAGTAAAAAATATGATAATTGGTGTTTTACCCGTCTATCTGGCAACAAAACTGACACCTTTTTTTTGTTTGCATTATGACTGCAGGTATTGTGGTCTATGGAAACATGACTCCTTGTAAAAAAAAGGTATCAGTTTTGTTGCCAGATAGACGGGTAAAAAACCAATTATCACGTTTCAAGACGTTTCGGTCGCAACACAAGCGGCTGTCATGAGTTCGATCCCATTTAAAAATCAACGACACGCGTTTCGAGCATTTGGCTGCTACACATTTCCACGTGATGACGATGCCGATATAAGCCACTTCGTTGAGCTATCATTTGCGATAGCCAGCGTCACTTCTAAAAAAAGGATAGAACTACAATGCTTAGTTGAAGTCTTACACCTGGTGAAGTAAAGTGAAATATCTTCTTGGTTCTTTCGGTAAAGTTCACCTGACGACGGCTGCTTGCGTTGTGGCCGAAACGTCGTGAGAATTGTATTTTATTATGTTTTATTTTAATTATTTTATTATTTCCCTCCTACGTGATGCCTTTACCGAAAGAACCAAGAAGACGAATCCCTGCAGTCACGAAAGCTTTAAATCGAAATTTTAAGTGAAATAGTGAATTATAAAGGACAGACGTGCATAGGCCTCCGCTGGAGAGAGGCGGCGCTCTGACCTACACTTCCCCTACACTGCCCGGGCGTCGTGGGAGACGATCAAACAACGTCTTACGCAGGAGGCGTGAAGATGGTCAAAGATGGCCAAAAAAAGATTGTCAAAGGTCCATTCGGCGTACAGACGTTTCGAAAAACGGGCTAAACACGTTTTGTCTGTTTGTTTGTGTTTCTCCCTTGTGATGATGGGACTTTGTCAGATGATCTTTGAGATTTATCGGGGGCACGGGGTGACCAATGAGGTCTGAATTTGTCTGTAATAAGGTAGGGCGCTGATAAGGGGTTGACAGGTATGTAGTAGTGTAGTGTATAGTGTAGTGTATAGTGTAGTGTATAGTGTAGTGTATAGTGTAGTGTATAGTGTATAGTGTAGTGTATAGTGTAGTGTAGTGTGTAGTGCATAGTGTATAGTGTAGTGTATAGTGTAGTGTATAGTGTAGTGTATAGTGTAGTGTATAATGTAGTGCATAGTGTAGTGTATAGTGTAGTGTATAGTGTAGTGTATAGTGTAGTGTGTAGTGTAGTGTGTAGTGTAGTGTATAGTGTAGTGTATAGTGTATAGTGTAGTGTAGTGTGTAGTGTAGTGTATAGTTCTAGATTTGAAGCTTTCGTGACTGTAAGTATTCATATTCTTAGGTTTTTTCGGTAAAGTCACGTAGGTACAGTGTAGTGTATAGTGTAGTGTATAGGATGAACGTTGAGATTTATCGGGGGCACGGGGTGAATAATACGGTCTGAATTTGTCTATAATAAGGTAGGGCACTGATAAGGGGTTGACAGGTATGTAGTAGTGTAGAGTGTAGTGTATAGTGTCATGTATAGCGTGGTGTGTAGTGTATAGAAGTGTATAGTAGTGTATAGTGTAGTGTATAGTGTAGTAGTGTGTAGTGTAGTGTATAGTAGTGTATAGTGTAGTAGTGTATAGTGTAGTGTATATCAGTGTATATTATTGTATAGTGTAGTGTATAGTGTAGTGTATAGTGTAGTGTGTAGTGTATAGTGTAGTGTATAGTGTAGTAGCGTGTAGTGTATAGTGTAGTGTATAGCGTAGTGTATAGTGTAGTGTATAGTGTAGTAGTGTAGTGTATATCAGTGTATATTATTGTATAGTGTAGTGTATCATGTAGTGTATAGTGTAGTGTGTAGTGTATAGTGTAGTGTATAGTGTAGTAGCGTGTAGTAGCGTGTAGTGTATAGTGTAGTGTATAGCGTAGTGTATAGTGTAGTGTATAGTGTAGTAGTGTGTAGTGTAGTGTATAGTAGTGTATAGTAGTGTATAGTGTAGTGTATAGTGTAGTCGTGTGTAGTGTAGTGTATAGTAGTGTATAGTGTAGTAGTGTATAGTGTAGTGTATATCAGTGTATAGTATTGTATAGTGTAGTGTATAGTGTAGTGTATAGTGTAGTGTGTAGTGTATAGTGTAGTGTATAGTGTAGTAGCGTGTAGTAGCGTGTAGTGTATAGTGTAGTGTATAGCGTCGTGTATAGTGTAGTGTATAGTGTAGTAGTGTGTAGTGTAGTGTATAGTAGTGTATAGTAGTGTATAGTGTAGTGTATAGTGTAGTAGTGTGTAGTGTAGTGTATAGTAGTGTATAGTGTAGTAGTGTATAGTGTAGTGTATAGCAGTGTATATTATTGTATAGTGTAGTGTATAGTGTAGTGTATAGTGTAGTGTGTAGTGTATAGTGTAGTGTATAGTGTCGTAGCGTGTAGTAGCGTGTAGTGTATAGTGTAGTGTATAGCGTCGTGTATAGTGTAGTGTATAGTGTAGTAGTGTGTAGTGTAGTGTATAGTAGTGTATAGTAGTGTATAGTGTAGTGTATAGTGTAGTAGTGTGTAGTGTAGTGTATAGTAGTGTATAGTGTAGTAGTGTATAGTGTAGTGTATAGCAGTGTATATTATTGTATAGTGTAGTGTATAGTGTAGTGTATAGTGTAGTGTGTAGTGTATAGTGTAGTGTATAGTGTAGTAGCGTGTAGTAGCGTGTAGTGTATAGTGTAGTGTATAGCGTAGTGTATAGTGTAGTGTATAGTGTAGTAGTGTGTAGTGTAGTGTATAGTAGTGTATAGCGTAGTGTATAGTGTAGTGTATAGTGTAGTGTATAGTGTAGTGTATAGTGTAGTAGTGTATAGGATGAACGTTGAGATTTATTTATACCCCCCACCTCTGATTGGCTCATGGTGATGACGTCATCTTGCAGGTGGATCTCTTTCACAATTCTGGCAAGTGTGCCCGTCGAAAGCTGGATGATGCAATCACCAGCGAGACGTCACAGGACTCACATTGTGAATGTTGTGGATTTACGCTCCAACACAACGGTGGGCTGAAGTTGTAACCAATTGGGACGTTTCGTTGACGTGATGAAACATGACTGATTGGCTGAGTCAGGTGGTCGCGGGTTTAATGACTTTACCGAAAGAACCAAAGAGTATGGATTCCTGCAGTCACGAAAACTTCAAATCTAGATTGACACATTTATATTTACGCGATCTAATAAAAAAAACGTATGATTACGTTCAACAGACATACACTACACACCACTACTATACACTACTATTCTATACACTACACTACTATACACTACACTACTATACACTACGCCACTATACACTACACCACCATACACTACACTACTATATACTACACTACTATACACTACTATCCTATACACTACGCCACTATACACTACACTACTATACACTACACCACTATACACTACACTATACACTACACCACTATACACTACTATACACTACACTACACCCTGACTTACAGTATCCTGGAGTCTACAAATTGAGTTGCATTTGTGGTGATTGCTACATTGGAGAAACGAAACGTCATGTTTCTGATCGTGTCCGAGAGCACAAGTCAGATCTGAAACACGGCAGAACTGATTCTTCGGCCGTTGCCGATCATTGCTACAACTCTGTGGGCTCTCATGAAATTGTCTTTTCCGATACCAAGGTTCTCTGCAAACCTACTGGCTACCATCAAAGGTTTGTACACGAAGCCATACAAATATACAAACACAGACATAATTTCAACCGTGATGATGGGTACAAACTTAGTAATCACTGGAAAGATGTTATTAACCACGCAAAAAAGACTTAATTACACTTTTTGGACCATCTTATCTGACAGGCACTATTTTAATTTACTTCACCGAGTGTTAACATCCCCAGTGTTTAACAGTAATCTCTTCATTGTTCTTTGATCACCGCTCACCCTCCGTCCCGACACGTCTCCATTCATTGTGTTTAGCACTACGTGCAGTCTTTGATCACCGCTCACCCTCCGTCCCGACACGTTTCCATTCATTGTGTTGAGCACTACGTGATGTCTTTGATCACCGCTCACCCTCCGTCCCGACAGGTCTCCATTCATTGTGTTGAACACTACGTGCAGTCTTTGATCACCGCTCCTCCTCCCTCCCGACACGTGTCCATTCATTGTGTTGAGCACTACGTGCAGTCTTTGATCACCGCTCCTCCTCCCTCCCGATACGTTTCCATTCATTGGCTACCACAGTCTGATAAGCTCTCTAAACCCCCCCCCCCTCTCCACCTCCCTTCAACTTGCTTATAAGGGATTACATATTCTCAGGTTTTTTCGGTAAAGTCACGTAGGTAAAAACATTAAAATTAATGAAAGTAAAATAAAACAAAACAAAATAAAATTCACGACGTTTCGGAGGCAACACTCCGTCATCAGGTGGGACCGTCACAGCCGAATTCGGCTGTGACGGTCCCACCTGATGACGGAGACTTGTGTTGCCTCCGAAACGTCGTGAATTTTATTTTGTTTTGTTTTATTTTACTTTCATTAATTTTAATGTTTTTACCTACGTGACTTTACCGAAAAAACCTGAGAATATGAATCATTGCAGTCACGAAAGCTTCAAATCTAGAATTAAGGGATTACATCTTGAATCATTGCTTCACTTGATGCAGCTAATTCGGCTGTGACGGTCCCACCTGATGACGGAGACTTGTGTTGCCTCCGAAACGTCGTGATTTTTATTTTTATTTTGTTTTATTTTACTTTCATTAATTTTAATGTTTTACCTACGTGACTTTACCGAAAAAACCTAAGAATACACTACACCACTATACACTACACCACTATACCTACACCACCATACACTACACTATACACTACACCACCATACACTACACCACTATACACTACACTACTATACGCTACATTATACACTACGCCACTATACACTACACTACTATACACTACACTATACACTACACCACTATACACACTACACCACTATACACTACACTATACACTACACCACTATACACTACACCACTATGCACTACACCACTATACACTACACCACTTTACACTACACCAGTAAACTGCATTGAGAACTAATTTCTTTACAACTGCTTTTTGCGTTTCGTTTTTTGTCCTTCCAATCAGCACGATCGACTACGTACGGTGCGATAGAAATTCAACACACAGCGCACAGACGATCAACCTCACGACAATTGAGAGCCCGGTGTAGATCACAGCTTCGTTATACAAACAACCGCACGCACACAAACAAACCCCCCCCCCCCCATCACATTCAACTTGGTTCCGGACGTAGTGTTCCCTCTTCACACGGCGTCACAAAAAGTCAGACCCCCCCCCCCCTCAAATATGACGTCACAAAGCTCTGCCCCCCCCTCCGAAAAATAAAACATGCTTCAAATCGCTTTAAACTATTGTCATTGTAGTGCGTATTTAATGTAGCGCTGCACTCTGATGTTGTAGGAGAAAACATTTATTGAAAAGTCTATTTAATTAAGTAGAATGTCTATATTTATTTAAAGTTGCGCATTTCTCAAAACCCCCCCTCCCTCGTCACACATCGTCACAAATGTCTGACCTCCCTCCCCCCCCTAGATGCGTGACGTCATTTATGGACGGCTCCCTAACTCCACCTCTTGACGATTCAAATGTCCCCTTGGCTGCCGTGGCAACGAACATTGACTCTCGCACGGCAGAGAGGGTGGAATAGTGCTCACCCACCTCATTGCGTGAGGCAAGGCCGTCATCTCCATCTACATATATAAAAATAAACCCGTAAAAACAAAGTTTTTCACTATAAATCCTTTATATGCGTGGCGGCTAGAGTCCTCTCGTCCTCTGGCTTGAGATGGCTGCCACCTATGGGTCAGATGATTGCATGGCAGCATTAAGCAATTGGTAATTAAATATAATATTTTTGTCCTAAAAAGTGTAAAATTTTGGAAAAAAAATTTCACGAACATTAATTGTCACGCACAACGAGTCTGTGTGGAAAATGTCAGCTCGATTGGATCACGGGAAGTGGGTTAAAAAACGACCGAAAGATTTGCACGGTCGTAAGCAAGCGCGCAAGTGAACTTAATATAAAGGATTTAATAAAAGGCAAAGTTCTGATTATGTGTATCTGTTCAAAATGTTGAGCGTACTTCCCGACATGCAACAAACTTGAAATTTGCCACGTGGGTACTTTCCAGACTGTACACCATGCAAAAATTATAAAAACACACTTTTTTTTTGGGGGGGGGGGGGGGGGGGGAGCTCAATTATGGATATCTGTTTTGCACGGCAAGTGAGCTGTGACGTCAGATCTGTCACGTGACCCGCGCATGTGGAAGCGTAACGCATTGCAGTGTAGTGGTTAGCGCGCCGCGCTACGAACCCGGCGACCCGAGTTCGATTCCCGCTCACGGCCACCACCGGTGACGATTATTTGAACCGGTCTTGGGCCCTCCCCTAGGTCGACTCAGCCTCAAACAAGTAACTGGTGTGGTGTGTGAACATCGCCACTGGGGAGACAAAGGCGGCCGGGCGTGGTGGATCCAAGTCCCGGGCAAACCCGGGTAGTTAAGCTAGTTATAATATATTTTGGGGACACACACACACATCCCTCCCCCAATTTTCAAATATGCTCAAAATGTCCCCCCCAATATATTGCTATAAAATAGATTTCTATTTATATGATTGCGGTTATGGTTGTACTTTATTAATCCCTAATCTCTGCCATTACATACAATGAAACAAGAAAAGGTTAAAAATTAAAAAACAGAGCAATACAATACACTATTAGACATTGTTGTTAAAAATAACAAAAAAGTCAATCCTATGTGTTCGTGAAATGTTTCATATTGTAGGCAGGAAATGGCATGAAATTCGTTTTAAAATTTAGATTTTTTTTGGGGGGGGGGGGGGAATAAAAATGTATCGATGTGTTTTTTGGGTTAAATCGCAGCAGCAAGGCCGTAGCCATGGTGTAAACATTGAGGACGGCCGCTTGTGTTGCGATCGAAACGTCGTGATTTATTCTATTTTTAAATCCTTTATATTAAGTTCGCGTGTTTGCTTGCTTGCTTGCGTGCTTGCTTGCTTGCTTAGGACCGTGCAAATCTTTCGGTCGTTTTTTAACCCACTTCCCGTGATCTAATCGAGCTGACATTTTCCACACAGACTCGTTGTGCGTGACAATTATTGTTCGTGAAAAAAAAATTCCCAAAATTTTACACTTTTTAGGCAAAAAAAAATTATTTTACATATATTCAAATAGAACGCATTCATGGCTTTGGCTGAACGTCAGAGTGTAAGAGCCCAGAGCGTAACCCCTCCACAGGCCGTGGTGGAGTAGCGCAGTTGGTAGCGCCCTTGCTTCCCATGCCAAAGGTCGCGGGATCGATCCCCGCGTCCTCCACAGGCGAATATATTTTTAAATCCTTTATATTAAGTTCGCTGCCACGCATATAAAGGATTTATAGTGAAAAACTTTGTTTTTACAGGTTATACTTATTTCTTTTCTACCTACGTGACTTTACCGAAAGAAACAAAGAGCATAGATTCCTGCTGTCACGAAAGCTTCAAATCAAGATTGAATGTCCCTGTTGCAACCATGTTCTGCAACTACCGACGGTTGCGTTAGTGTTTGAAGTTTGTTTCGTGTTCTTTTAGCCTCACGCCAATGTTTCGTCCCGCCTATCCAACGTAGCATTTACCAAAAGAGCAATTCACACCTTCACGTTGGTGACTTCGGCAGTTGATCTTTAGCACACCATACTAGTTTTTTTGTATTTCGCTTACCGTGCGAAATCTCACTCTTGATTATTTTTTCCACCAAAACTCTAGCGAGTTTGTCACTTACTCCCGCAATGTGTGGTATTTTGTTTAACAACTTGGTTACTTTCAGCATTATTGCTGTTCGATTTGGGTTTGGCATCCCCCCCCACCCAGTTAATTTGAGGATTATTGTAACTATATAATTGTAGAGCCTCTCGTCGCTCGGACTTTCACCATCTGACATTCTTTTTTTAGCCCGACGCGCCAGCGTCTTGATGAGAGAGGATTTCTGTGTGGTGTGATATTGTGACTCGGTGTTCACATAGGCGTCGGTGTGCGTCTTCCTTCGGTAAACGCCGGGCGTGTTGTTGTGCCGTTTGGGACGTCTTGTGTTTTGATTTAGTGTGCTGATCTTAAAGGTGCATTGGAAAATGTTGACACTCCGACTGATGCTCCTGCTGTTGTGGAGTGACTCATGCAGCCAGCTATGGCTACAGGGTTTTGGTAGTACATGTTGTTTACGTTGTTTATTGTGAAAATTCGGTCACAGTTCCTATGACCTGCACTGTTTCATTGCTTTTATGGCTTTATTTTGGTGATTTTTGAAAAGTTTTTCGGTTTGGCCATGTTTGTTTGTTGTAGTACAGAGTTAGACTGATGGCCTAAATCTAAGTTGTCTTGTGGTAGTTGTTGTTCATATTCTTATTCTTAGGTTTTTTCGGTAGTTGTTGTTGTTTGACTTGCATCCCACTGGGATTTTTGCACACAGCGTTGGTGTACGGTGATTTTTCTGCAATATTTTGCTGTCTTTTCTTGCATTTTCTGTTTGCACATAGTCACTTTAAGATGTTTTCTTGTTCTTGTTCTTGTTTTTGTTTTTTTGTTTGTTGCGGTTGCACCCGATTCAAGAGCCGAATGGCTCACAGGGCTATACCTAATACATGAAACTTGAACTTGATGGCCAGAGGTGTTTACCCGGTGTGACTCGGAGGTCCATGAAAACGATTCGTGCGTCTGTGACACGACTGCCAGGGGCTATTCTCTAGGAGGCAACTGGATATGTTGCCACAACAACAGGACTTTCAAGTATCCATACTCTTTGGTTCATTCGGTAAAGTCACCTAGGTGAAGAAAATATCATAAAATAAAAAATAGAAGAAGTGAAAACAACTACATTGATTCTAGATTTGAAGCTTTCATGACTGCAAGGAATCATATTCTTAGGTTTTTTCGGTAAAGTCACGTAGGTCGTGGCTGTGACGGTTCCACCTGAACTACATTGAGTTGTTTTCACTTTTTTTATTTAGATTTTTTTTCTTTCCGTAAAGTCACGTAGGTGAAAAAAAAGTCAAAACAACTAAATTTAGTTGTTTTCACGTTTTTATTTAGATTTTTTTTCTTTCGGTAAAGTCACGTAGGTGAAAAAAAAGTCAAAACAACTAAATTTAGTTTTTTCACTTTTTTTATTTAGATTTTTTTCTTTTGGTAAAGTCACGTAGGTGAAAAAAAGTCAAAACAACTAAATTTAGTTGTTTTCACGTTTTTATTTAGATTTTTTTTCTTTCGGTAAAGTCACGTAGGTGAAAAAAAAGTCAAAACAACTAAATTTAGTTGTTTTCACGTTTTTATTTAGATTTTTTATTTCGGTAAAGTCACGTAGGTGAAAAAAAAGTCAAAGCAACTAAATTTAGTTGTTTTCACGTTTTTATTAAGATTTTTTCTTTCGGTAAAGTCACGTAGGTGAAATAAAGTCAAAACAACTAAATTTAGTTGTTTTCACGTTTTTATTCAGATTTTTTATTTCGGTAAAGTCACGTAGGTGAAAAAAAAGTCAAAACAACTAAATTTTGTTGTTTTCACGTTTTTATTTAGATTTTTATTTAATTATTATTTTCACCTACTTGACTTTACCGAAAAAAAATTTAAAACTAAATTTAGTTCTATAAAAATATAACAACTACATTTTGTTGTTTTCACTTTTTATTTATATTTTTATTGTAACTTTATTTTTATTCCATTTTTTATTATTATTTTCACCTACGTGTCTTTACCGAAAGAACCAAAGAGTATGGATCCTTGCAGTCACGAAAACTTCAAATCTAGAATTCAAGTATCTATCGCACACATTTAACATTCCACCAACGTTGCGCACCTGCTCTTGTGTATATATATGTATCTTCTTCTTGGTTCTTTCGGTAAAGTCACGTGACTTTACCGAAAGAACCAAGAAGATAAATCCCTGCAGTCACGAAAGCTTTAAATTAAAAAAAAAGTACTTTGTGGAAGGAAATCTAATTCACATTCACATTGTGCCGTAATTCATGAACGTGATTTTCTCTCCTTTAAAAAAAAAATACGCTTAGTAATATAATCATGAATTCTTGGGGATTATTATCCAATTTGTATATTATTTTTGTGTGATTGGGTCACGCAAACAGTTATTTATTTAATTATGCTGCTGCACTTGACCGAGCCAGGCGATGGACAGGGTGAGATGTTGTCTGCCTCGACTGGTATGCAAGAGGCGTGTAGGTTCGATCTCGACCGTGGCACCTGCTGTCTATTTGGAGACTGCATTTTTCTCTCTCTCTTCCCCTTGTGGTGGCGTGGATTTTTTTCCGGTTCCTCCAGTTAGTCAACAGTTAGTTTAGATCATCATGGAATTTGTGTGCATGGCATCACGGTGGCTAGGAGATGTTAACCGGCTCGCCTGGTGCGCAGGAGGTCGTGGGTTCGATACCGACCTTGACGATGCCTGCTGCTGTATACTTGGAGTCTGCGTCTCTCTCTTTCTCTCTCTCATCATCATCACGGTGGCTAGGAGATGTTAACTACCTCGCCTGGTGCGCAGGAGGTCGTGGGTCTCTCTCTCATCATCATCATCACGGTGGCTAGGAGATGTTGATTACCCCGCTGGTGTACAGGAGGTCGTGGGTTCGATCCAGACCCTGACGATGCCTGCAGCTGTATATTTGGAGTCTGCATCTCTCTCGTCATCATCACGGTGGCTAGGATATGTTAACTATCTCGCCTGGTGTGCAGGAGGTCGTGGGTTCGATCCCGACCCTGACGATGCTTGCAGCTGTATACTTGGAGTTTGCGTGTCTCTCTCTCTCATCATCATCACAGTGGCTAGGAGATGTTGACTACCTCGCCTGGTGTGCAGGAGGTCGTGGGTTGGATCCCAACCCTGACGATGCCTGCAGCTGTATATTTGGAGTCTGCGTCTCTCTCATCATCATCACGGTGGCTAGGAAATGTTAACTACCTCGCCTGATGTGCAGGAGGTTGTGGGTTGGATCCCAACCCTGACGATGCCTGCAGCTGTATATTTGGAGTCTGCATCTCTCTCATCATCATTACGGTGGCTAGGAGATGTTAACTACCTCGCCTGGTGTGCAGGAGGTCGTGGGTTCTATCTCGACCCTGACGATGCTTGCTGCTGCTGTATATTTGGAGCCTGCGTCTCTCTCCCCGTGGTCGCGTGGAGTTCTCTCTGGGTCCTCTGGATTTTCCCCTCCACATTCAGAATCGACGTCACCGCGCGTTCAGTGCAGGGGTGACCAACGTGTAACGGACCCAGAGCCACAAAAGGTAGCCATGAGTTCGTCAACGTGTCAAAGTGGACATATATACGAGTGTGTGTGTGTAATATGTGTTAGCGGAGGAGCGACGCTCACAACAACGAGCGGAGCGCCCGGTGGCTAAAGCACAGCAAGTTGGTACAGTAGGGGGCACAGGTGGTGGTGCATCAGCCAGTCATCTTGGTCATCTCGGTCAGTCGACCCGTGGCACCTGCTGGGTCTGCCCCGTGACCTGCCAGCTGGCGTTCGACACTTCACGTGGCCTCAAGGTGCACTTGGCCTGGCACAAGCGTCGTGGTGACGTCACCGGCACTTAGTGGCGAATGGCGGTTGTTGTTGTTGTATGTATTAGCAGTTTCTGGCTCAGCACGGGAGACATTCGTTATTTTTCGCCACTGTGGTAGCACTTGCTACGTAATGCCCCTTCCATAGAGCCGCATGTGGTGGATTGAAGAGCCGCGTGCTGCTTTCGGAAGACATCAGTTGGCCACGCCGTCGTCGCTTTCGAGCAGTTTGGCCGCTGCTACCCAATTCCCACACAGTGATCACAAGCCACGTCGTCGAGCTATCGCTTGCAAAGAGCTACGTAGCTCACGTGGGGCCTTGCACCTGTTTAAATACAAAATGTGATCGGGTCACGCAAATGCTAATTTCATAATCAACGTTTTTGGGTTTAGATCGCGTTATTTATAAATGTGTCGTAACCCTCCACCACCCGACACGGCCAATCAGCAAAAAAGTGTCACGTTGACAAAAGACAAATAGTTGACTGCTTTAGCCCACCGGTGTGTTGAAGCGTTGATTATGAATAATATTGGTCGCGAAAGCCTACGTGTTAAACAAATGCTAGTTTGTTTACAAGAATAGGTTTTACCCTTTCTGGCAGTGAATCAAGTTTTGTTAAGGTGTTAAAACACCAAGCTGAAACCTTTAGCAAGGAATCATGTCTGCGTTAACCACACGTACTTGTGGTGAACATGCAAACAAACATGCTCTGGTAGTAAATGATGATGCATTGCCTATAAAACTGATTGGTCCACACCAGAGAAAGCTTTCTTTAGAGCCGAGTCTCAAACAGCGTTAGACCCAGAGGTCAATGCCAAAAGGCGACCAGCACAAGGACGACGCCACTATCAGGACAATGAGAGTTCGGGGTGAGCAGCAAAATCATGGGACCTTCTTTGCCAGTGCCAAACATGAGAATAGTTTTTTTCCCCTTTTTTCTGGCAACAAAACAGTCGTGTTAAGATGCCGAAACACCAGACTGAAACCTTTCGCAAGGAATCGTGTCTGCCTTAACCACATACACTTGTGGTCAGAATGCAAACAAAAAACATGCTCTAGTAGTATGTGGTGCATTGTCTTTGAAACTGACTGGTCCACACCAGAGACAGCTTTCTTTAGAGCCGAGGCTCAAACAGTGTTAGGAATCGTGTCTGCGTTAACCACAGATACTTTTGGTCAGAATGCAAAAAAAAGCATGCTCTAGTAGTATGTGGTGCATTGTCTTTGAAACTGACGGGTCCACACCAGAGACAGCAGCTTTCTTTAGAGCCGATGCTCAAAAGGTGTTAGACCAGAGGACAATGCCAAAAGGCGAACTGCACAAAGGCAATGCCACTATTAGGACATTGAGAGTTCGGGGGGTGAGCAGGTACATCATGGTTAAACCAATTTTTCTATTTTGATACTACTGTAATAATCTTTCTTGAGACGGCTTCGGGATCAGTCCTTTTATTTCCACTCCACAATACACTTCGCTCACTCACTCTCCGTTGCTGGCAGACAACGGAGAGAGGACAGACTTCGCACCAAGTCCCCACCGCGCACCTGGCACCCCCGAGCCCCGTCCGCGCGTGACCCTGCTCTTGTCAGTTTCCAGTCTGCTCCCGATCGTTCTCCCTCACTCTCTCTTAATACCTTCGTCACGTGGTCCCCCCAGCCAATCGTCCATGGACAGCTTCGACCATTCTCGATGGTTCCCTGTCAATCCCAGGACCACGCCCCTCATCCGGCTCCCCATTAGCTGGGGCCCCGAATGGCTAGGCCAATCACTCCTGATGCCATGTCGTGATCACGCCTGGGCCATGGTCCCTATCTTAACCCTTATTGGCTACAAGCAGGACCGGCAAGCCAATCCCCACGTGAACCCTCTATGGCTGTTATTGCACTACCATGATGGGTAATTTGTTTATTTAACTACGCTGCTCCCCTTGGCTCAGTTGGGCGATAGACAGGGCGAGATGTTAACTACCTCGCCTGGTATGCAGGACGTCGTGGCTGCGATCCCAACCGTGACGCTTGTTGTATCTTTCAAGTTTGCGTCTCTCTCTCTCTCTCGCCACGTTGTCGCGTGGATTTGTCTCCGGATCCTCTGGTTTTCCCCTCCACATTTAGAATCGAAGTCACACGGTAGGGATCTCCCAGTGGGCTGTGATGTATGGTAGTAGTGGTGTATGTTTGTATGTATGTATGTATGGTGGACTTCTTTCGCACCGTACGTAGTCAAATCCAGGTTGATTCGGTAACAATGACAACGGTTTTATACCTTTTGTTTCGGACATTAATATTTGACTCGTGATATTTGATCACAAAAATTTAGTTTGGTCAACTACTCTGATTAACTACCCCTAAACCTAAGATCTTCCCCCGCCACCCCCGATTAGCAAACCTGCCAACCCCTTATCAGTGCCCTACCTTAATACAGACCAATTCAGACCTTATTGGGCACCCCGTGCCCCTTATACATCTCAACGTTCATTCTACAGAGTCCCATCACAAGGGAGAAACACAAACAAATAGACATTTTTATAAAAATGCTTTGCCCGTATTGAAGCGGCTTTACGCGTATAGACCTGAAAACTTAATTTCCATGTACAAGAATACGGGGTAAACTGTATGGGTTGACACGGTATGGATTAGCATTGTTAGCTATGTATGGTGCGAAAGAAGTCCAACATGCATCCATTAATACACAAATGCCCCTCACAAAAAAATATAAACAACCCTAAAGCTGCGTTTAAAAAAGTTATATTTTCATGTTGCGGTAACACAAATCATTTTGTGTTACTGGTTATTCGGAATGCGTTTTATCGCCAGCGTTGGTGGGGCTGGGTGTTGCACGGAAATGTTTCAATCGGCTAGAGTGGTCCACAAGCCAACAAAGCTTGAGATGTTAACCTTCTCCCCCGGCGTTAACCGTCTTGCCTGGCGTTAACCGCCTTGTCCGGCATTAACCGCCACGGCCGTTAACTACCGTGCGACCACGGGAAGAACATGCCGACTCCAAATACACGTTGACGAACTCATGGCTACCTTTTGTGGCTCTGGGTCCGTTACACGTTGGTAACCCCTGCACTGAACGCGTGGTGACGTCGATTCTGAATGTGGAGGGGAAAACCCGGAGGACCCAGAGAGAACTCCACGCGACCTTGTGGAGAGAGAGAGAGACGCAGGCTCCAAATATACAGCAGCAGGCATCGTCAGGGTCGGGATCGAACCCACGACCTCCTGTATACCAGCCAGGGTAGTTAACATTTTCCTAGCCACCGCGATGCCATGCACACAGTTCGATGAAGATCTAAACCAACTACGAACGAACACTTTTGTTGTTAATTGATAATTGTTTTTTTACCCTTTTATCTGACAACAAAACTGACAACTTTTTTTACAAGGAGTCATGTTTGCATAGACCACAATACCTGCAGTCATAATGCAAACAAAAAATATAACTCTGAAAATGTATGCACTGTCCTTGAAGTTGATTGGTCCACACCCGAGAAAAATGTGTCAGTTTTGTTGTCAGATAAAAGGGTAAAAAACCAATTATCATATTTTTTTACTGGCAAATGAGGTTCCAATGGTGTAAATACTTTTGTTGTTGTTTAATTGCCGGAGCCCCAATTACAACGTGAATGAGGATGCGGAGATTTTGCCTCTTTCTGGGGAAGTCACCCAGGACGGACGGTTGTTTTGTGCAGGGCAATAAGTCGACACGGTGCTGAGGTCCGGAGAGTAAACGTTCGGTCGCTGATGACTTCGCGAAAAAAAACCACAGCACATTCGATCGGTGCGATTGCCGTGCGACGAACATTACTCGCGACAATGGCTCTCAACGTTGCTCCCGCAACTCCATCTTAGACAGTGGCCCAAGGAAGCACATACTACTGAGGTACCTCTGAGGTCCATTCAAGTAAAAACCAGAGGTCACACTGCTGAGGTCCATTTGAAAACGAATTTCTTTGGAACTGCTTTTTTGCGTGTTAGTTTGTTGTCCTTCGTGCAGATCTCCAATTAGCACGGTTGGCTACGTACGGTGCAAAAAAAGTTCACCACATCTTCTTGGTTCTTTCGGTAAAGTCACGTAGAATGGAAGTAATAAAATAAAAAAAAATAAAACACAATAAAATAATTCTCACTTATTTTATTGTGTTTTATTTTTAATTATTGTATTACTTCCCTTCTACGTGACTTTACCGAAAGAACCAACAAGATGAATCCCTGCAGTCACGAAAGCTTTAAATCGAAAGTTCAACACACTTGATACATCACTCTCTATCCCTTCTAGAGCATCGCTAGAATGCACATCAGTTAGTTACGGTTGTCTACGTACGGCGCGAAAGAAGTTCAACATACATACATACATACAGACCACTTTTCCTTTTTTTTGTGTGTGTACTCATAGCCTAGCAATAACATTATCTATACCAAGTGGGGATAGTGCAGCCACCCTTACTGCGTGAAGCAAAGTTCACTTGGATTGGTCTCAAGAGGCAGCTCGCTGATGCCCACTTAAATGGGATGGGCTACCCTTGGAACACAAAGGGATGCACTGCGTGCACGTGAGAGAGACCCCCGTTGATTGGACGCTTTGTCTTATGACGCGAGACGAAGGCGTGAGGTAGCACAATGGGGATTAAACGATATAACACCGAATGTAAGATGCTGAGTAACTGAAAGGAAATAGCGCACTCTCAAAGCGCAATCCGATTGGCGGTGCGGTGTGGCGAGTGTTGTAGCAGAGGAAGTGGGCCATGGTATAAACTATGAACTAATTTATTTGACCACTGAGCAATGTGGTTCTTGTTAAGACGAGCAACCTGGCTCTCACAAATGATAGCCCAAGCGAAGCGGGCTATCACGTGGGTTGAGAGTAGGGCACGTGACAGAGTCGGCATTAAATAAAACCCCGACAAACGTCACGAGGAGTCACACGTGACGTCGTCACATCTAACCACCTCCCCCCCCCCTATTTAAGGAACGAGAGAGGAGGGGTTCTCCACAAATCTGGCTGTCCGCCTGATGAAGCTGGCTGTAATTAATGGCGAAACGTCGCGATGCTCAGAATACTCTGAACGCGTGGTGATGTTGATTCTAAATGTGGAGGGGAAAAACCGGAAGAAAAATCCACGCCATCACGGGGAGAAAGAGAAAGATGCAAACTCTAAATAAACAGCAGGCGTCATGGTCAGGATCGAACCTGCGACCTCCGGTATACCAGGCGAGGTAGTTAACATCTCGTGATGGGGCGAGAGAGAGAGAGAGACACGCAGACTCCAAATATACAGATGCAGGCGTCGTCAGGGTCGGGATCGAACCCACGACCTCCTGTATACCAGGCGAGGTAGTGAACATCTCCTCGCCACTGTGATGATGAGAGAGAGACACATACTCCAAATGTACAGCAGCAGCAGGCGTAGTCAGGGTCAGGATCGACCCTGCGACCTCTTGCACACCAGGCGAGGTAGTGAACATCTCCTAGCCATCGCGGCTACTTGTAAGCACTTTACTAGCAATTTCCCTGTACTTGACACACCGGTAGAATGGGTTTATTTTCGGCACGTGCCAGTGCCTTGTTCGCAGTGGTCAGAGAGGGCTTGTGCAACGCTAAACTTGTTAGACAGCTCTTGTTTGACATACATATTTCAAATACATTTTGTCATACATTTTTCTATTGCAATTTCACTGCAGATGGGGTTTCATAATTTGTATATATATTATGCAACTAAAATTACGTGCGTATGAATGTTGATCTTTCGCACCGTACGTAGCCAACCCTGCTAATCGGAGGTGCGGGGGAAGGACAACAAACTAAACACAAAAAGCACATGCCATTGACATATGCAGGGTGCTTCATAGAAAAATGTGTACACTTCTGAGAATTTGCAACAACACCAACACGAGAAATGCGCGTCCGGGCTCTGCAGGCCACCTGGACAAGATTCCAGGCCACGCGTTGACAATGATGGCGAACAAGTGGGAGACTCTTTAACTTTTTCAAGCTATTAACATTACATTTGTTATCGTGTTGTAGTGTAGCATTATCCGTTCTTTTTCCATGAAAAACGATAGTCCCAAAGAAGTGCTAATTTTTTTAAGCACCCTGTATATCAACTGATATATCAATGGCATGTATATAGCAATGACATGCATTTCATTGTTGATAGGTTTGATACTATTTATCATGCAAATATGGCCCTGCCAACTCCAAATATTTGTGTAGGGCGAGCCTTGACTTCACGGAATTTGTGGCAACAGTGGGGATTTCCGTGCTTCAAGCAAGTCTGCTTTATTTACTCAAGGGGCCGTCCATAAATGACGTCACGCACCTGGGGGGCGGCCAGACATTTGTGACGATGTGTGACGAGGGGGGGGGGTTGAGAAATGTGACGCCACATCAAAATGCGCAACTTTAAATAAATATAGACAACACGTTCTACTTAAGTCAATAGACTTTTAAATAA
>NW_027614924.1:0-18157 GCF_965212315.1 Lampetra planeri
GGTTGTTGTCGGCCCGGGTTGTTGTCGGCCCGGGTTGTTGTCGGCCCGGGTTGTTGTCGGCCCGGGTTGTTGTCGGCCCGGGTTGTTGTCGGCCCGGGTTGTTGTCGGCCCGGGTTGTTGTCGGCCCGGGTTGTTGTCGGCCCGGGTTGTTGTCGGCCCGGGTTGTTGTCGGCCCGGGTTGTTGTCGGCCCGGGTTGTTGTCGGCCCGGGTTGTTGTCGGCCCGGGTTGTTGTCGGCCCGGGTTGTTGTCGGCCCGGGTTGTTGTCGGCCCGGGTTGTTGTCGGCCCGGGTTGTTGTCGGCCCGGGTTGTTGTCGGCCCGGGTTGTTGTCGGCCCGGGTTGTTGTCGGCCCGGGTTGTTGTCGGCCCGGGTTGTTGTCGGCCCGGGTTGTTGTCGGCCCGGGTTGTTGTCGGCCCGGGTTGTTGTCGGCCCGGGTTGTTGTCGGCCCGGGTTGTTGTCGGCCCGGGTTGTTGTCGGCCCGGGTTGTTGTCGGCCCGGGTTGTTGTCGGCCCGGGTTGTTGTCGGCCCGGGTTGTTGTCGGCCCGGGTTGTTGTCGGCCCGGGTTGTTGTCGGCCCGGGTTGTTGTCGGCCCGGGTTGTTGTCGGCCCGGGTTGTTGTCGGCCCGGGTTGTTGTCGGCCCGGGTTGTTGTCGGCCCGGGTTGTTGTCGGCCCGGGTTGTTGTCGGCCCGGGTTGTTGTCGGCCCGGGTTGTTGTCGGCCCGGGTTGTTGTCGGCCCGGGTTGTTGTCGGCCCGGGTTGTTGTCGGCCCGGGTTGTTGTCGGCCCGGGTTGTTGTCGGCCCGGGTTGTTGTCGGCCCGGGTTGTTGTCGGCCCGGGTTGTTGTCGGCCCGGGTTGTTGTCGGCCCGGGTTGTTGTCGGCCCGGGTTGTTGTCGGCCCGGGTTGTTGTCGGCCCGGGTTGTTGTCGGCCCGGGTTGTTGTCGGCCCGGGTTGTTGTCGGCCCGGGTTGTTGTCGGCCCGGGTTGTTGTCGGCCCGGGTTGTTGTCGGCCCGGGTTGTTGTCGGCCCGGGTTGTTGTCGGCCCGGGTTGTTGTCGGCCCGGGTTGTTGTCGGCCCGGGTTGTTGTCGGCCCGGGTTGTTGTCGGCCCGGGTTGTTGTCGGCCCGGGTTGTTGTCGGCCCGGGTTGTTGTCGGCCCGGGTTGTTGTCGGCCCGGGTTGTTGTCGGCCCGGGTTGTTGTCGGCCCGGGTTGTTGTCGGCCCGGGTTGTTGTCGGCCCGGGTTGTTGTCGGCCCGGGTTGTTGTCGGCCCGGGTTGTTGTCGGCCCGGGTTGTTGTCGGCCCGGGTTGTTGTCGGCCCGGGTTGTTGTCGGCCCGGGTTGTTGTCGGCCCGGGTTGTTGTCGGCCCGGGTTGTTGTCGGCCCGGGTTGTTGTCGGCCCGGGTTGTTGTCGGCCCGGGTTGTTGTCGGCCCGGGTTGTTGTCGGCCCGGGTTGTTGTCGGCCCGGGTTGTTGTCGGCCCGGGTTGTTGTCGGCCCGGGTTGTTGTCGGCCCGGGTTGTTGTCGGCCCGGGTTGTTGTCGGCCCGGGTTGTTGTCGGCCCGGGTTGTTGTCGGCCCGGGTTGTTGTCGGCCCGGGTTGTTGTCGGCCCGGGTTGTTGTCGGCCCGGGTTGTTGTCGGCCCGGGTTGTTGTCGGCCCGGGTTGTTGTCGGCCCGGGTTGTTGTCGGCCCGGGTTGTTGTCGGCCCGGGTTGTTGTCGGCCCGGGTTGTTGTCGGCCCGGGTTGTTGTCGGCCCGGGTTGTTGTCGGCCCGGGTTGTTGTCGGCCCGGGTTGTTGTCGGCCCGGGTTGTTGTCGGCCCGGGTTGTTGTCGGCCCGGGTTGTTGTCGGCCCGGGTTGTTGTCGGCCCGGGTTGTTGTCGGCCCGGGTTGTTGTCGGCCCGGGTTGTTGTCGGCCCGGGTTGTTGTCGGCCCGGGTTGTTGTCGGCCCGGGTTGTTGTCGGCCCGGGTTGTTGTCGGCCCGGGTTGTTGTCGGCCCGGGTTGTTGTCGGCCCGGGTTGTTGTCGGCCCGGGTTGTTGTCGGCCCGGGTTGTTGTCGGCCCGGGTTGTTGTCGGCCCGGGTTGTTGTCGGCCCGGGTTGTTGTCGGCCCGGGTTGTTGTCGGCCCGGGTTGTTGTCGGCCCGGGTTGTTGTCGGCCCGGGTTGTTGTCGGCCCGGGTTGTTGTCGGCCCGGGTTGTTGTCGGCCCGGGTTGTTGTCGGCCCGGGTTGTTGTCGGCCCGGGTTGTTGTCGGCCCGGGTTGTTGTCGGCCCGGGTTGTTGTCGGCCCGGGTTGTTGTCGGCCCGGGTTGTTGTCGGCCCGGGTTGTTGTCGGCCCGGGTTGTTGTCGGCCCGGGTTGTTGTCGGCCCGGGTTGTTGTCGGCCCGGGTTGTTGTCGGCCCGGGTTGTTGTCGGCCCGGGTTGTTGTCGGCCCGGGTTGTTGTCGGCCCGGGTTGTTGTCGGCCCGGGTTGTTGTCGGCCCGGGTTGTTGTCGGCCCGGGTTGTTGTCGGCCCGGGTTGTTGTCGGCCCGGGTTGTTGTCGGCCCGGGTTGTTGTCGGCCCGGGTTGTTGTCGGCCCGGGTTGTTGTCGGCCCGGGTTGTTGTCGGCCCGGGTTGTTGTCGGCCCGGGTTGTTGTCGGCCCGGGTTGTTGTCGGCCCGGGTTGTTGTCGGCCCGGGTTGTTGTCGGCCCGGGTTGTTGTCGGCCCGGGTTGTTGTCGGCCCGGGTTGTTGTCGGCCCGGGTTGTTGTCGGCCCGGGTTGTTGTCGGCCCGGGTTGTTGTCGGCCCGGGTTGTTGTCGGCCCGGGTTGTTGTCGGCCCGGGTTGTTGTCGGCCCGGGTTGTTGTCGGCCCGGGTTGTTGTCGGCCCGGGTTGTTGTCGGCCCGGGTTGTTGTCGGCCCGGGTTGTTGTCGGCCCGGGTTGTTGTCGGCCCGGGTTGTTGTCGGCCCGGGTTGTTGTCGGCCCGGGTTGTTGTCGGCCCGGGTTGTTGTCGGCCCGGGTTGTTGTCGGCCCGGGTTGTTGTCGGCCCGGGTTGTTGTCGGCCCGGGTTGTTGTCGGCCCGGGTTGTTGTCGGCCCGGGTTGTTGTCGGCCCGGGTTGTTGTCGGCCCGGGTTGTTGTCGGCCCGGGTTGTTGTCGGCCCGGGTTGTTGTCGGCCCGGGTTGTTGTCGGCCCGGGTTGTTGTCGGCCCGGGTTGTTGTCGGCCCGGGTTGTTGTCGGCCCGGGTTGTTGTCGGCCCGGGTTGTTGTCGGCCCGGGTTGTTGTCGGCCCGGGTTGTTGTCGGCCCGGGTTGTTGTCGGCCCGGGTTGTTGTCGGCCCGGGTTGTTGTCGGCCCGGGTTGTTGTCGGCCCGGGTTGTTGTCGGCCCGGGTTGTTGTCGGCCCGGGTTGTTGTCGGCCCGGGTTGTTGTCGGCCCGG
This sequence comes from Lampetra planeri, assembly GCF_965212315.1. Classification (NCBI taxonomy): domain Eukaryota; kingdom Metazoa; phylum Chordata; class Hyperoartia; order Petromyzontiformes; family Petromyzontidae; genus Lampetra; species Lampetra planeri. The sequence continues at coordinate 3,394 of NW_027614924.1, forward strand.
GTTGTTGTCGGCCCGGGTTGTTGTCGGCCCGGGTTGTTGTCGGCCCGGGTTGTTGTCGGCCCGGGTTGTTGTCGGCCCGGGTTGTTGTCGGCCCGGGTTGTTGTCGGCCCGGGTTGTTGTCGGCCCGGGTTGTTGTCGGCCCGGGTTGTTGTCGGCCCGGGTTGTTGTCGGCCCGGGTTGTTGTCGGCCCGGGTTGTTGTCGGCCCGGGTTGTTGTCGGCCCGGGTTGTTGTCGGCCCGGGTTGTTGTCGGCCCGGGTTGTTGTCGGCCCGGGTTGTTGTCGGCCCGGGTTGTTGTCGGCCCGGGTTGTTGTCGGCCCGGGTTGTTGTCGGCCCGGGTTGTTGTCGGCCCGGGTTGTTGTCGGCCCGGGTTGTTGTCGGCCCGGGTTGTTGTCGGCCCGGGTTGTTGTCGGCCCGGGTTGTTGTCGGCCCGGGTTGTTGTCGGCCCGGGTTGTTGTCGGCCCGGGTTGTTGTCGGCCCGGGTTGTTGTCGGCCCGGGTTGTTGTCGGCCCGGGTTGTTGTCGGCCCGGGTTGTTGTCGGCCCGGGTTGTTGTCGGCCCGGGTTGTTGTCGGCCCGGGTTGTTGTCGGCCCGGGTTGTTGTCGGCCCGGGTTGTTGTCGGCCCGGGTTGTTGTCGGCCCGGGTTGTTGTCGGCCCGGGTTGTTGTCGGCCCGGGTTGTTGTCGGCCCGGGTTGTTGTCGGCCCGGGTTGTTGTCGGCCCGGGTTGTTGTCGGCCCGGGTTGTTGTCGGCCCGGGTTGTTGTCGGCCCGGGTTGTTGTCGGCCCGGGTTGTTGTCGGCCCGGGTTGTTGTCGGCCCGGGTTGTTGTCGGCCCGGGTTGTTGTCGGCCCGGGTTGTTGTCGGCCCGGGTTGTTGTCGGCCCGGGTTGTTGTCGGCCCGGGTTGTTGTCGGCCCGGGTTGTTGTCGGCCCGGGTTGTTGTCGGCCCGGGTTGTTGTCGGCCCGGGTTGTTGTCGGCCCGGGTTGTTGTCGGCCCGGGTTGTTGTCGGCCCGGGTTGTTGTCGGCCCGGGTTGTTGTCGGCCCGGGTTGTTGTCGGCCCGGGTTGTTGTCGGCCCGGGTTGTTGTCGGCCCGGGTTGTTGTCGGCCCGGGTTGTTGTCGGCCCGGGTTGTTGTCGGCCCGGGTTGTTGTCGGCCCGGGTTGTTGTCGGCCCGGGTTGTTGTCGGCCCGGGTTGTTGTCGGCCCGGGTTGTTGTCGGCCCGGGTTGTTGTCGGCCCGGGTTGTTGTCGGCCCGGGTTGTTGTCGGCCCGGGTTGTTGTCGGCCCGGGTTGTTGTCGGCCCGGGTTGTTGTCGGCCCGGGTTGTTGTCGGCCCGGGTTGTTGTCGGCCCGGGTTGTTGTCGGCCCGGGTTGTTGTCGGCCCGGGTTGTTGTCGGCCCGGGTTGTTGTCGGCCCGGGTTGTTGTCGGCCCGGGTTGTTGTCGGCCCGGGTTGTTGTCGGCCCGGGTTGTTGTCGGCCCGGGTTGTTGTCGGCCCGGGTTGTTGTCGGCCCGGGTTGTTGTCGGCCCGGGTTGTTGTCGGCCCGGGTTGTTGTCGGCCCGGGTTGTTGTCGGCCCGGGTTGTTGTCGGCCCGGGTTGTTGTCGGCCCGGGTTGTTGTCGGCCTGGCCCGGGTTGTTGTCGGCCCGGGTTGTTGTCGGCCCGGGTTGTTGTCGGCCCGGGTTGTTGTCGGCCCGGGTTGTTGTCGGCCCGGGTTGTTGTCGGCCCGGGTTGTTGTCGGCCCGGGTTGTTGTCGGCCCGGGTTGTTGTCGGCCCGGGTTGTTGTCGGCCCGGGTTGTTGTCGGCCCGGGTTGTTGTCGGCCCGGGTTGTTGTCGGCCCGGGTTGTTGTCGGCCCGGGTTGTTGTCGGCCCGGGTTGTTGTCGGCCCGGGTTGTTGTCGGCCCGGGTTGTTGTCGGCCCGGGTTGTTGTCGGCCCGGGTTGTTGTCGGCCCGGGTTGTTGTCGGCCCGGGTTGTTGTCGGCCCGGGTTGTTGTCGGCCCGGGTTGTTGTCGGCCCGGGTTGTTGTCGGCCCGGGTTGTTGTCGGCCCGGGTTGTTGTCGGCCCGGGTTGTTGTCGGCCCGGGTTGTTGTCGGCCCGGGTTGTTGTCGGCCCGGGTTGTTGTCGGCCCGGGTTGTTGTCGGCCCGGGTTGTTGTCGGCCCGGGTTGTTGTCGGCCCGGGTTGTTGTCGGCCCGGGTTGTTGTCGGCCCGGGTTGTTGTCGGCCCGGGTTGTTGTCGGCCCGGGTTGTTGTCGGCCCGGGTTGTTGTCGGCCCGGGTTGTTGTCGGCCCGGGTTGTTGTCGGCCCGGGTTGTTGTCGGCCCGGGTTGTTGTCGGCCCGGGTTGTTGTCGGCCCGGGTTGTTGTCGGCCCGGGTTGTTGTCGGCCCGGGTTGTTGTCGGCCCGGGTTGTTGTCGGCCCGGGTTGTTGTCGGCCCGGGTTGTTGTCGGCCCGGGTTGTTGTCGGCCCGGGTTGTTGTCGGCCCGGGTTGTTGTCGGCCCGGGTTGTTGTCGGCCCGGGTTGTTGTCGGCCCGGGTTGTTGTCGGCCCGGGTTGTTGTCGGCCCGGGTTGTTGTCGGCCCGGGTTGTTGTCGGCCCGGGTTGTTGTCGGCCCGGGTTGTTGTCGGCCCGGGTTGTTGTCGGCCCGGGTTGTTGTCGGCCCGGGTTGTTGTCGGCCCGGGTTGTTGTCGGCCCGGGTTGTTGTCGGCCCGGGTTGTTGTCGGCCCGGGTTGTTGTCGGCCCGGGTTGTTGTCGGCCCGGGTTGTTGTCGGCCCGGGTTGTTGTCGGCCCGGGTTGTTGTCGGCCCGGGTTGTTGTCGGCCCGGGTTGTTGTCGGCCCGGGTTGTTGTCGGCCCGGGTTGTTGTCGGCCCGGGTTGTTGTCGGCCCGGGTTGTTGTCGGCCCGGGTTGTTGTCGGCCCGGGTTGTTGTCGGCCCGGGTTGTTGTCGGCCCGGGTTGTTGTCGGCCCGGGTTGTTGTCGGCCCGGGTTGTTGTCGGCCCGGGTTGTTGTCGGCCCGGGTTGTTGTCGGCCCGGGTTGTTGTCGGCCCGGGTTGTTGTCGGCCCGGGTTGTTGTCGGCCCGGGTTGTTGTCGGCCCGGGTTGTTGTCGGCCCGGGTTGTTGTCGGCCCGGGTTGTTGTCGGCCCGGGTTGTTGTCGGCCCGGGTTGTTGTCGGCCCGGGTTGTTGTCGGCCCGGGTTGTTGTCGGCCCGGGTTGTTGTCGGCCCGGGTTGTTGTCGGCCCGGGTTGTTGTCGGCCCGGGTTGTTGTCGGCCCGGGTTGTTGTCGGCCCGGGTTGTTGTCGGCCCGGGTTGTTGTCGGCCCGGGTTGTTGTCGGCCCGGGTTGTTGTCGGCCCGGGTTGTTGTCGGCCCGGGTTGTTGTCGGCCCGGGTTGTTGTCGGCCCGGGTTGTTGTCGGCCCGGGTTGTTGTCGGCCCGGGTTGTTGTCGGCCCGGGTTGTTGTCGGCCCGGGTTGTTGTCGGCCCGGGTTGTTGTCGGCCCGGGTTGTTGTCGGCCCGGGTTGTTGTCGGCCCGGGTTGTTGTCGGCCCGGGTTGTTGTCGGCCCGGGTTGTTGTCGGCCCGGGTTGTTGTCGGCCCGGGTTGTTGTCGGCCCGGGTTGTTGTCGGCCCGGGTTGTTGTCGGCCCGGGTTGTTGTCGGCCCGGGTTGTTGTCGGCCCGGGTTGTTGTCGGCCCGGGTTGTTGTCGGCCCGGGTTGTTGTCGGCCCGGGTTGTTGTCGGCCCGGGTTGTTGTCGGCCCGGGTTGTTGTCGGCCCGGGTTGTTGTCGGCCCGGGTTGTTGTCGGCCCGGGTTGTTGTCGGCCCGGGTTGTTGTCGGCCCGGGTTGTTGTCGGCCCGGGTTGTTGTCGGCCCGGGTTGTTGTCGGCCCGGGTTGTTGTCGGCCCGGGTTGTTGTCGGCCCGGGTTGTTGTCGGCCCGGGTTGTTGTCGGCCCGGGTTGTTGTCGGCCCGGGTTGTTGTCGGCCCGGGTTGTTGTCGGCCCGGGTTGTTGTCGGCCCGGGTTGTTGTCGGCCCGGGTTGTTGTCGGCCCGGGTTGTTGTCGGCCCGGGTTGTTGTCGGCCCGGGTTGTTGTCGGCCCGGGTTGTTGTCGGCCCGGGTTGTTGTCGGCCCGGGTTGTTGTCGGCCCGGGTTGTTGTCGGCCCGGGTTGTTGTCGGCCCGGGTTGTTGTCGGCCCGGGTTGTTGTCGGCCCGGGTTGTTGTCGGCCCGGGTTGTTGTCGGCCCGGGTTGTTGTCGGCCCGGGTTGTTGTCGGCCCGGGTTGTTGTCGGCCCGGGTTGTTGTCGGCCCGGGTTGTTGTCGGCCCGGGTTGTTGTCGGCCCGGGTTGTTGTCGGCCCGGGTTGTTGTCGGCCCGGGTTGTTGTCGGCCCGGGTTGTTGTCGGCCCGGGTTGTTGTCGGCCCGGGTTGTTGTCGGCCCGGGTTGTTGTCGGCCCGGGTTGTTGTCGGCCCGGGTTGTTGTCGGCCCGGGTTGTTGTCGGCCCGGGTTGTTGTCGGCCCGGGTTGTTGTCGGCCCGGGTTGTTGTCGGCCCGGGTTGTTGTCGGCCCGGGTTGTTGTCGGCCCGGGTTGTTGTCGGCCCGGGTTGTTGTCGGCCCGGGTTGTTGTCGGCCCGGGTTGTTGTCGGCCCGGGTTGTTGTCGGCCCGGGTTGTTGTCGGCCCGGGTTGTTGTCGGCCCGGGTTGTTGTCGGCCCGGGTTGTTGTCGGCCCGGGTTGTTGTCGGCCCGGGTTGTTGTCGGCCCGGGTTGTTGTCGGCCCGGGTTGTTGTCGGCCCGGGTTGTTGTCGGCCCGGGTTGTTGTCGGCCCGGGTTGTTGTCGGCCCGGGTTGTTGTCGGCCCGGGTTGTTGTCGGCCCGGGTTGTTGTCGGCCCGGGTTGTTGTCGGCCCGGGTTGTTGTCGGCCCGGGTTGTTGTCGGCCCGGGTTGTTGTCGGCCCGGGTTGTTGTCGGCCCGGGTTGTTGTCGGCCCGGGTTGTTGTCGGCCCGGGTTGTTGTCGGCCCGGGTTGTTGTCGGCCCGGGTTGTTGTCGGCCCGGGTTGTTGTCGGCCCGGGTTGTTGTCGGCCCGGGTTGTTGTCGGCCCGGGTTGTTGTCGGCCCGGGTTGTTGTCGGCCCGGGTTGTTGTCGGCCCGGGTTGTTGTCGGCCCGGGTTGTTGTCGGCCCGGGTTGTTGTCGGCCCGGGTTGTTGTCGGCCCGGGTTGTTGTCGGCCCGGGTTGTTGTCGGCCCGGGTTGTTGTCGGCCCGGGTTGTTGTCGGCCCGGGTTGTTGTCGGCCCGGGTTGTTGTCGGCCCGGGTTGTTGTCGGCCCGGGTTGTTGTCGGCCCGGGTTGTTGTCGGCCCGGGTTGTTGTCGGCCCGGGTTGTTGTCGGCCCGGGTTGTTGTCGGCCCGGGTTGTTGTCGGCCCGGGTTGTTGTCGGCCCGGGTTGTTGTCGGCCCGGGTTGTTGTCGGCCCGGGTTGTTGTCGGCCCGGGTTGTTGTCGGCCCGGGTTGTTGTCGGCCCGGGTTGTTGTCGGCCCGGGTTGTTGTCGGCCCGGGTTGTTGTCGGCCCGGGTTGTTGTCGGCCCGGGTTGTTGTCGGCCCGGGTTGTTGTCGGCCCGGGTTGTTGTCGGCCCGGGTTGTTGTCGGCCCGGGTTGTTGTCGGCCCGGGTTGTTGTCGGCCCGGGTTGTTGTCGGCCCGGGTTGTTGTCGGCCCGGGTTGTTGTCGGCCCGGGTTGTTGTCGGCCCGGGTTGTTGTCGGCCCGGGTTGTTGTCGGCCCGGGTTGTTGTCGGCCCGGGTTGTTGTCGGCCCGGGTTGTTGTCGGCCCGGGTTGTTGTCGGCCCGGGTTGTTGTCGGCCCGGGTTGTTGTCGGCCCGGGTTGTTGTCGGCCCGGGTTGTTGTCGGCCCGGGTTGTTGTCGGCCCGGGTTGTTGTCGGCCCGGGTTGTTGTCGGCCCGGGTTGTTGTCGGCCCGGGTTGTTGTCGGCCCGGGTTGTTGTCGGCCCGGGTTGTTGTCGGCCCGGGTTGTTGTCGGCCCGGGTTGTTGTCGGCCCGGGTTGTTGTCGGCCCGGGTTGTTGTCGGCCCGGGTTGTTGTCGGCCCGGGTTGTTGTCGGCCCGGGTTGTTGTCGGCCCGGGTTGTTGTCGGCCCGGGTTGTTGTCGGCCCGGGTTGTTGTCGGCCCGGGTTGTTGTCGGCCCGGGTTGTTGTCGGCCCGGGTTGTTGTCGGCCCGGGTTGTTGTCGGCCCGGGTTGTTGTCGGCCCGGGTTGTTGTCGGCCCGGGTTGTTGTCGGCCCGGGTTGTTGTCGGCCCGGGTTGTTGTCGGCCCGGGTTGTTGTCGGCCCGGGTTGTTGTCGGCCCGGGTTGTTGTCGGCCCGGGTTGTTGTCGGCCCGGGTTGTTGTCGGCCCGGGTTGTTGTCGGCCCGGGTTGTTGTCGGCCCGGGTTGTTGTCGGCCCGGGTTGTTGTCGGCCCGGGTTGTTGTCGGCCCGGGTTGTTGTCGGCCCGGGTTGTTGTCGGCCCGGGTTGTTGTCGGCCCGGGTTGTTGTCGGCCCGGGTTGTTGTCGGCCCGGGTTGTTGTCGGCCCGGGTTGTTGTCGGCCCGGGTTGTTGTCGGCCCGGGTTGTTGTCGGCCCGGGTTGTTGTCGGCCCGGGTTGTTGTCGGCCCGGGTTGTTGTCGGCCCGGGTTGTTGTCGGCCCGGGTTGTTGTCGGCCCGGGTTGTTGTCGGCCCGGGTTGTTGTCGGCCCGGGTTGTTGTCGGCCCGGGTTGTTGTCGGCCCGGGTTGTTGTCGGCCCGGGTTGTTGTCGGCCCGGGTTGTTGTCGGCCCGGGTTGTTGTCGGCCCGGGTTGTTGTCGGCCCGGGTTGTTGTCGGCCCGGGTTGTTGTCGGCCCGGGTTGTTGTCGGCCCGGGTTGTTGTCGGCCCGGGTTGTTGTCGGCCCGGGTTGTTGTCGGCCCGGGTTGTTGTCGGCCCGGGTTGTTGTCGGCCCGGGTTGTTGTCGGCCCGGGTTGTTGTCGGCCCGGGTTGTTGTCGGCCCGGGTTGTTGTCGGCCCGGGTTGTTGTCGGCCCGGGTTGTTGTCGGCCCGGGTTGTTGTCGGCCCGGGTTGTTGTCGGCCCGGGTTGTTGTCGGCCCGGGTTGTTGTCGGCCCGGGTTGTTGTCGGCCCGGGTTGTTGTCGGCCCGGGTTGTTGTCGGCCCGGGTTGTTGTCGGCCCGGGTTGTTGTCGGCCCGGGTTGTTGTCGGCCCGGGTTGTTGTCGGCCCGGGTTGTTGTCGGCCCGGGTTGTTGTCGGCCCGGGTTGTTGTCGGCCCGGGTTGTTGTCGGCCCGGGTTGTTGTCGGCCCGGGTTGTTGTCGGCCCGGGTTGTTGTCGGCCCGGGTTGTTGTCGGCCCGGGTTGTTGTCGGCCCGGGTTGTTGTCGGCCCGGGTTGTTGTCGGCCCGGGTTGTTGTCGGCCCGGGTTGTTGTCGGCCCGGGTTGTTGTCGGCCCGGGTTGTTGTCGGCCCGGGTTGTTGTCGGCCCGGGTTGTTGTCGGCCCGGGTTGTTGTCGGCCCGGGTTGTTGTCGGCCCGGGTTGTTGTCGGCCCGGGTTGTTGTCGGCCCGGGTTGTTGTCGGCCCGGGTTGTTGTCGGCCCGGGTTGTTGTCGGCCCGGGTTGTTGTCGGCCCGGGTTGTTGTCGGCCCGGGTTGTTGTCGGCCCGGGTTGTTGTCGGCCCGGGTTGTTGTCGGCCCGGGTTGTTGTCGGCCCGGGTTGTTGTCGGCCCGGGTTGTTGTCGGCCCGGGTTGTTGTCGGCCCGGGTTGTTGTCGGCCCGGGTTGTTGTCGGCCCGGGTTGTTGTCGGCCCGGGTTGTTGTCGGCCCGGGTTGTTGTCGGCCCGGGTTGTTGTCGGCCCGGGTTGTTGTCGGCCCGGGTTGTTGTCGGCCCGGGTTGTTGTCGGCCCGGGTTGTTGTCGGCCCGGGTTGTTGTCGGCCCGGGTTGTTGTCGGCCCGGGTTGTTGTCGGCCCGGGTTGTTGTCGGCCCGGGTTGTTGTCGGCCCGGGTTGTTGTCGGCCCGGGTTGTTGTCGGCCCGGGTTGTTGTCGGCCCGGGTTGTTGTCGGCCCGGGTTGTTGTCGGCCCGGGTTGTTGTCGGCCCGGGTTGTTGTCGGCCCGGGTTGTTGTCGGCCCGGGTTGTTGTCGGCCCGGGTTGTTGTCGGCCCGGGTTGTTGTCGGCCCGGGTTGTTGTCGGCCCGGGTTGTTGTCGGCCCGGGTTGTTGTCGGCCCGGGTTGTTGTCGGCCCGGGTTGTTGTCGGCCCGGGTTGTTGTCGGCCCGGGTTGTTGTCGGCCCGGGTTGTTGTCGGCCCGGGTTGTTGTCGGCCCGGGTTGTTGTCGGCCCGGGTTGTTGTCGGCCCGGGTTGTTGTCGGCCCGGGTTGTTGTCGGCCCGGGTTGTTGTCGGCCCGGGTTGTTGTCGGCCCGGGTTGTTGTCGGCCCGGGTTGTTGTCGGCCCGGGTTGTTGTCGGCCCGGGTTGTTGTCGGCCCGGGTTGTTGTCGGCCCGGGTTGTTGTCGGCCCGGGTTGTTGTCGGCCCGGGTTGTTGTCGGCCCGGGTTGTTGTCGGCCCGGGTTGTTGTCGGCCCGGGTTGTTGTCGGCCCGGGTTGTTGTCGGCCCGGGTTGTTGTCGGCCCGGGTTGTTGTCGGCCCGGGTTGTTGTCGGCCCGGGTTGTTGTCGGCCCGGGTTGTTGTCGGCCCGGGTTGTTGTCGGCCCGGGTTGTTGTCGGCCCGGGTTGTTGTCGGCCCGGGTTGTTGTCGGCCCGGGTTGTTGTCGGCCCGGGTTGTTGTCGGCCCGGGTTGTTGTCGGCCCGGGTTGTTGTCGGCCCGGGTTGTTGTCGGCCCGGGTTGTTGTCGGCCCGGGTTGTTGTCGGCCCGGGTTGTTGTCGGCCCGGGTTGTTGTCGGCCCGGGTTGTTGTCGGCCCGGGTTGTTGTCGGCCCGGGTTGTTGTCGGCCCGGGTTGTTGTCGGCCCGGGTTGTTGTCGGCCCGGGTTGTTGTCGGCCCGGGTTGTTGTCGGCCCGGGTTGTTGTCGGCCCGGGTTGTTGTCGGCCCGGGTTGTTGTCGGCCCGGGTTGTTGTCGGCCCGGGTTGTTGTCGGCCCGGGTTGTTGTCGGCCCGGGTTGTTGTCGGCCCGGGTTGTTGTCGGCCCGGGTTGTTGTCGGCCCGGGTTGTTGTCGGCCCGGGTTGTTGTCGGCCCGGGTTGTTGTCGGCCCGGGTTGTTGTCGGCCCGGGTTGTTGTCGGCCCGGGTTGTTGTCGGCCCGGGTTGTTGTCGGCCCGGGTTGTTGTCGGCCCGGGTTGTTGTCGGCCCGGGTTGTTGTCGGCCCGGGTTGTTGTCGGCCCGGGTTGTTGTCGGCCCGGGTTGTTGTCGGCCCGGGTTGTTGTCGGCCCGGGTTGTTGTCGGCCCGGGTTGTTGTCGGCCCGGGTTGTTGTCGGCCCGGGTTGTTGTCGGCCCGGGTTGTTGTCGGCCCGGGTTGTTGTCGGCCCGGGTTGTTGTCGGCCCGGGTTGTTGTCGGCCCGGGTTGTTGTCGGCCCGGGTTGTTGTCGGCCCGGGTTGTTGTCGGCCCGGGTTGTTGTCGGCCCGGGTTGTTGTCGGCCCGGGTTGTTGTCGGCCCGGGTTGTTGTCGGCCCGGGTTGTTGTCGGCCCGGGTTGTTGTCGGCCCGGGTTGTTGTCGGCCCGGGTTGTTGTCGGCCCGGGTTGTTGTCGGCCCGGGTTGTTGTCGGCCCGGGTTGTTGTCGGCCCGGGTTGTTGTCGGCCCGGGTTGTTGTCGGCCCGGGTTGTTGTCGGCCCGGGTTGTTGTCGGCCCGGGTTGTTGTCGGCCCGGGTTGTTGTCGGCCCGGGTTGTTGTCGGCCCGGGTTGTTGTCGGCCCGGGTTGTTGTCGGCCCGGGTTGTTGTCGGCCCGGGTTGTTGTCGGCCCGGGTTGTTGTCGGCCCGGGTTGTTGTCGGCCCGGGTTGTTGTCGGCCCGGGTTGTTGTCGGCCCGGGTTGTTGTCGGCCCGGGTTGTTGTCGGCCCGGGTTGTTGTCGGCCCGGGTTGTTGTCGGCCCGGGTTGTTGTCGGCCCGGGTTGTTGTCGGCCCGGGTTGTTGTCGGCCCGGGTTGTTGTCGGCCCGGGTTGTTGTCGGCCCGGGTTGTTGTCGGCCCGGGTTGTTGTCGGCCCGGGTTGTTGTCGGCCCGGGTTGTTGTCGGCCCGGGTTGTTGTCGGCCCGGGTTGTTGTCGGCCCGGGTTGTTGTCGGCCCGGGTTGTTGTCGGCCCGGGTTGTTGTCGGCCCGGGTTGTTGTCGGCCCGGGTTGTTGTCGGCCCGGGTTGTTGTCGGCCCGGGTTGTTGTCGGCCCGGGTTGTTGTCGGCCCGGGTTGTTGTCGGCCCGGGTTGTTGTCGGCCCGGGTTGTTGTCGGCCCGGGTTGTTGTCGGCCCGGGTTGTTGTCGGCCCGGGTTGTTGTCGGCCCGGGTTGTTGTCGGCCCGGGTTGTTGTCGGCCCGGGTTGTTGTCGGCCCGGGTTGTTGTCGGCCCGGGTTGTTGTCGGCCCGGGTTGTTGTCGGCCCGGGTTGTTGTCGGCCCGGGTTGTTGTCGGCCCGGGTTGTTGTCGGCCCGGGTTGTTGTCGGCCCGGGTTGTTGTCGGCCCGGGTTGTTGTCGGCCCGGGTTGTTGTCGGCCCGGGTTGTTGTCGGCCCGGGTTGTTGTCGGCCCGGGTTGTTGTCGGCCCGGGTTGTTGTCGGCCCGGGTTGTTGTCGGCCCGGGTTGTTGTCGGCCCGGGTTGTTGTCGGCCCGGGTTGTTGTCGGCCCGGGTTGTTGTCGGCCCGGGTTGTTGTCGGCCCGGGTTGTTGTCGGCCCGGGTTGTTGTCGGCCCGGGTTGTTGTCGGCCCGGGTTGTTGTCGGCCCGGGTTGTTGTCGGCCCGGGTTGTTGTCGGCCCGGGTTGTTGTCGGCCCGGGTTGTTGTCGGCCCGGGTTGTTGTCGGCCCGGGTTGTTGTCGGCCCGGGTTGTTGTCGGCCCGGGTTGTTGTCGGCCCGGGTTGTTGTCGGCCCGGGTTGTTGTCGGCCCGGGTTGTTGTCGGCCCGGGTTGTTGTCGGCCCGGGTTGTTGTCGGCCCGGGTTGTTGTCGGCCCGGGTTGTTGTCGGCCCGGGTTGTTGTCGGCCCGGGTTGTTGTCGGCCCGGGTTGTTGTCGGCCCGGGTTGTTGTCGGCCCGGGTTGTTGTCGGCCCGGGTTGTTGTCGGCCCGGGTTGTTGTCGGCCCGGGTTGTTGTCGGCCCGGGTTGTTGTCGGCCCGGGTTGTTGTCGGCCCGGGTTGTTGTCGGCCCGGGTTGTTGTCGGCCCGGGTTGTTGTCGGCCCGGGTTGTTGTCGGCCCGGGTTGTTGTCGGCCCGGGTTGTTGTCGGCCCGGGTTGTTGTCGGCCCGGGTTGTTGTCGGCCCGGGTTGTTGTCGGCCCGGGTTGTTGTCGGCCCGGGTTGTTGTCGGCCCGGGTTGTTGTCGGCCCGGGTTGTTGTCGGCCCGGGTTGTTGTCGGCCCGGGTTGTTGTCGGCCCGGGTTGTTGTCGGCCCGGGTTGTTGTCGGCCCGGGTTGTTGTCGGCCCGGGTTGTTGTCGGCCCGGGTTGTTGTCGGCCCGGGTTGTTGTCGGCCCGGGTTGTTGTCGGCCCGGGTTGTTGTCGGCCCGGGTTGTTGTCGGCCCGGGTTGTTGTCGGCCCGGGTTGTTGTCGGCCCGGGTTGTTGTCGGCCCGGGTTGTTGTCGGCCCGGGTTGTTGTCGGCCCGGGTTGTTGTCGGCCCGGGTTGTTGTCGGCCCGGGTTGTTGTCGGCCCGGGTTGTTGTCGGCCCGGGTTGTTGTCGGCCCGGGTTGTTGTCGGCCCGGGTTGTTGTCGGCCCGGGTTGTTGTCGGCCCGGGTTGTTGTCGGCCCGGGTTGTTGTCGGCCCGGGTTGTTGTCGGCCCGGGTTGTTGTCGGCCCGGGTTGTTGTCGGCCCGGGTTGTTGTCGGCCCGGGTTGTTGTCGGCCCGGGTTGTTGTCGGCCCGGGTTGTTGTCGGCCCGGGTTGTTGTCGGCCCGGGTTGTTGTCGGCCCGGGTTGTTGTCGGCCCGGGTTGTTGTCGGCCCGGGTTGTTGTCGGCCCGGGTTGTTGTCGGCCCGGGTTGTTGTCGGCCCGGGTTGTTGTCGGCCCGGGTTGTTGTCGGCCCGGGTTGTTGTCGGCCCGGGTTGTTGTCGGCCCGGGTTGTTGTCGGCCCGGGTTGTTGTCGGCCCGGGTTGTTGTCGGCCCGGGTTGTTGTCGGCCCGGGTTGTTGTCGGCCCGGGTTGTTGTCGGCCCGGGTTGTTGTCGGCCCGGGTTGTTGTCGGCCCGGGTTGTTGTCGGCCCGGGTTGTTGTCGGCCCGGGTTGTTGTCGGCCCGGGTTGTTGTCGGCCCGGGTTGTTGTCGGCCCGGGTTGTTGTCGGCCCGGGTTGTTGTCGGCCCGGGTTGTTGTCGGCCCGGGTTGTTGTCGGCCCGGGTTGTTGTCGGCCCGGGTTGTTGTCGGCCCGGGTTGTTGTCGGCCCGGGTTGTTGTCGGCCCGGGTTGTTGTCGGCCCGGGTTGTTGTCGGCCCGGGTTGTTGTCGGCCCGGGTTGTTGTCGGCCCGGGTTGTTGTCGGCCCGGGTTGTTGTCGGCCCGGGTTGTTGTCGGCCCGGGTTGTTGTCGGCCCGGGTTGTTGTCGGCCCGGGTTGTTGTCGGCCCGGGTTGTTGTCGGCCCGGGTTGTTGTCGGCCCGGGTTGTTGTCGGCCCGGGTTGTTGTCGGCCCGGGTTGTTGTCGGCCCGGGTTGTTGTCGGCCCGGGTTGTTGTCGGCCCGGGTTGTTGTCGGCCCGGGTTGTTGTCGGCCCGGGTTGTTGTCGGCCCGGGTTGTTGTCGGCCCGGGTTGTTGTCGGCCCGGGTTGTTGTCGGCCCGGGTTGTTGTCGGCCCGGGTTGTTGTCGGCCCGGGTTGTTGTCGGCCCGGGTTGTTGTCGGCCCGGGTTGTTGTCGGCCCGGGTTGTTGTCGGCCCGGGTTGTTGTCGGCCCGGGTTGTTGTCGGCCCGGGTTGTTGTCGGCCCGGGTTGTTGTCGGCCCGGGTTGTTGTCGGCCCGGGTTGTTGTCGGCCCGGGTTGTTGTCGGCCCGGGTTGTTGTCGGCCCGGGTTGTTGTCGGCCCGGGTTGTTGTCGGCCCGGGTTGTTGTCGGCCCGGGTTGTTGTCGGCCCGGGTTGTTGTCGGCCCGGGTTGTTGTCGGCCCGGGTTGTTGTCGGCCCGGGTTGTTGTCGGCCCGGGTTGTTGTCGGCCCGGGTTGTTGTCGGCCCGGGTTGTTGTCGGCCCGGGTTGTTGTCGGCCCGGGTTGTTGTCGGCCCGGGTTGTTGTCGGCCCGGGTTGTTGTCGGCCCGGGTTGTTGTCGGCCCGGGTTGTTGTCGGCCCGGGTTGTTGTCGGCCCGGGTTGTTGTCGGCCCGGGTTGTTGTCGGCCCGGGTTGTTGTCGGCCCGGGTTGTTGTCGGCCCGGGTTGTTGTCGGCCCGGGTTGTTGTCGGCCCGGGTTGTTGTCGGCCCGGGTTGTTGTCGGCCCGGGTTGTTGTCGGCCCGGGTTGTTGTCGGCCCGGGTTGTTGTCGGCCCGGGTTGTTGTCGGCCCGGGTTGTTGTCGGCCCGGGTTGTTGTCGGCCCGGGTTGTTGTCGGCCCGGGTTGTTGTCGGCCCGGGTTGTTGTCGGCCCGGGTTGTTGTCGGCCCGGGTTGTTGTCGGCCCGGGTTGTTGTCGGCCCGGGTTGTTGTCGGCCCGGGTTGTTGTCGGCCCGGGTTGTTGTCGGCCCGGGTTGTTGTCGGCCCGGGTTGTTGTCGGCCCGGGTTGTTGTCGGCCCGGGTTGTTGTCGGCCCGGGTTGTTGTCGGCCCGGGTTGTTGTCGGCCCGGGTTGTTGTCGGCCCGGGTTGTTGTCGGCCCGGGTTGTTGTCGGCCCGGGTTGTTGTCGGCCCGGGTTGTTGTCGGCCCGGGTTGTTGTCGGCCCGGGTTGTTGTCGGCCCGGGTTGTTGTCGGCCCGGGTTGTTGTCGGCCCGGGTTGTTGTCGGCCCGGGTTGTTGTCGGCCCGGGTTGTTGTCGGCCCGGGTTGTTGTCGGCCCGGGTTGTTGTCGGCCCGGGTTGTTGTCGGCCCGGGTTGTTGTCGGCCCGGGTTGTTGTCGGCCCGGGTTGTTGTCGGCCCGGGTTGTTGTCGGCCCGGGTTGTTGTCGGCCCGGGTTGTTGTCGGCCCGGGTTGTTGTCGGCCCGGGTTGTTGTCGGCCCGGGTTGTTGTCGGCCCGGGTTGTTGTCGGCCCGGGTTGTTGTCGGCCCGGGTTGTTGTCGGCCCGGGTTGTTGTCGGCCCGGGTTGTTGTCGGCCCGGGTTGTTGTCGGCCCGGGTTGTTGTCGGCCCGGGTTGTTGTCGGCCCGGGTTGTTGTCGGCCCGGGTTGTTGTCGGCCCGGGTTGTTGTCGGCCCGGGTTGTTGTCGGCCCGGGTTGTTGTCGGCCCGGGTTGTTGTCGGCCCGGGTTGTTGTCGGCCCGGGTTGTTGTCGGCCCGGGTTGTTGTCGGCCCGGGTTGTTGTCGGCCCGGGTTGTTGTCGGCCCGGGTTGTTGTCGGCCCGGGTTGTTGTCGGCCCGGGTTGTTGTCGGCCCGGGTTGTTGTCGGCCCGGGTTGTTGTCGGCCCGGGTTGTTGTCGGCCCGGGTTGTTGTCGGCCCGGGTTGTTGTCGGCCCGGGTTGTTGTCGGCCCGGGTTGTTGTCGGCCCGGGTTGTTGTCGGCCCGGGTTGTTGTCGGCCCGGGTTGTTGTCGGCCCGGGTTGTTGTCGGCCCGGGTTGTTGTCGGCCCGGGTTGTTG
>NW_027614925.1:0-30000 GCF_965212315.1 Lampetra planeri
GTGGGGGTGGGTGGTGGGTGGTGGATGGGTTGGTGGGTGGGTGGGTTGGTGGGTGGGTGGATGGGTGGGTGGGTTGGTGGGTGGGTGGGTTGGGGTGGGTGGGGTGGGGTTGGTGGTGGGGTGGGTGGGTTGGTTGGTGGGTGGGTGGGTGGGTTGGTGGGTGGGTGGGTGGGTGGATGGTGGGTGGGTTGGTGGGTGGGTTGGTGGGTGGGTGGGTCGGTGGTGGGTTGGTGGGTGGGTTAGTAGGTTGGGTGGGAGTTGGTGGGTGGGTGGGTGGGTTGGTGGGTGGATGGGTGGGTTAGTAGGTTGGGTGGGTGAGTTGGTGGGTGGGTGGGTCGGTTGGTGGGTGGATGGGGTGGGTCGTTGGTGGGTGGATGGGTGGGTCGGTTGGTGGGTTGGTGGGTTGGTGGGTGGGTTGGTGGGTGGGTGGATGGGTGAGTTGGTGGGTTGGTGGGTGGGTGGGTGGGTGGATGGGTGGGTGGATGGATGGGTGGGTGGATGGGTGGATGGGTGGGGTGGTGGGGGTGGGTTGGTGGGTTGGTTGGTGGGTGGGGTGGGTTGGTTGGTGGGTGGGTTGGTGGGTGGATGGATGGGTGGGTTGGTGGGTGGATGGGTGGGTTGGTGGGTGGATGAGTGGGTTGGTGGGTGGATGGGTGGGTGGGTGGGTTGGTGGGTAGGTGGGTGGGTGGATGGATGGGTGGGTGGGAGGGTGGGTTGGTGGGTGGAAGGGGTTACTGAGTGGATTGGTGGGTGGGTTAGTGGGTGGGTTAGTTGGTGAGTTGGTGGATTAGTGGGTGGGTTAGTGGGTGGGTTAGTGGGGTGAGTTGGTGGGTGAGTGGATTGGTGGGTGGGTTAGTGGGTGAGTGGATTGGTGGGGTGGGTTTAGTGGGGTGAGTGGATTGGTGGGTGGGTTAGTGGGGTTAGTGGGTGGGTTAGTGGGGTGGGTTGATGGGTGGGCGGCTTAGTGGGTGGGTTGGTGGGTTAGTGGATTGGGTGGGTGGGTGGGCGGCTTAGTGGGGCGGGTGGTTTCACGATGGCTGTGATGCTCATTCTCCAGTTCTCTAACCTCCCCGTAACTCCCCCCTCTCCCCCACCACCTCCACCACCACCATCACCACAACCACCACCTCCACCACCACACCACCCCACTCCACCACCACCTCCACCACCTCCATCCACCACCAACACCACCACCACAACCACCACCTCCACCACCACCACCACCACCACCTCCACCACCACCACCACCACCTCCACCACCACAACCACCTCCAACCACCGCCACCGCCACCGCCACCTCCACCACCTCCACCCACCACCACCACCACCACCATCTCCAACCCCCACCACCCCCACCCCCCCCTCCCAACTACCACCCACCCCCCTCCCCCCCCACCACCTCCACCACCACCACCCCCACCACCCCCTGCAGAGGCTGCATCAGGAGAAGCACTCTCTGCGTCAGCGTCTGGAGCGATGCCCTCCGAGTGGGAAAGCCGCTGTCGTGTCCGAGCTGGAGGGCGACCTGCAGGCCGCCAGCTCCGAGCTGCAGTCGGCGGCGGGCGGCTCTACGGAGCGCGGACCGGGAGCGGAGCGGCCTCCCTCGCCCAGCTCTCGGAGCAGAACCAGCGGCTGCTGGAGCAGCTCACCAGGGTAGAGAGTGTGGGAGAGAGAGAGTGGGAGAGAGAGTGGGAGAGAGAGTGGGGAGAGAGAGTGGGAGAGTGGGGAGGGTGGGAGAGAGAGTGGGAGAGAGTGGGAGAGAGTGGGAGAGAGAGTGGGAGAGAGGTGGGAGAGAGAGTGGGAGAGAGAGTGGGAGAGAGAGTGGGAGAGAGAGTGGGAGAGAGAGTGGGGAGAGTGGGTGAGAGAGAGATTGAGTGGGAAAAGAGTTGGAGAGAGAGTGGGAGAGAGAGTGGGAGAGAGAGTGGGAGAGAGTGGGTGAGAGAGAGATTGAGTTGGAGAGAGAGTGGAGAGAGAGTGGGAGAGAGAGTGGGAGAGAGAGTGGGAGAGAGAGTGGGAGAGAGAGGGGAGAGAGAGTGGGAGAGAGAGTGGAGAGAGAGTGGGAGAGAGAGTGGGTGAGAGAGAGATGAGTGGGAGAGAGAGTTGGGAGAGAGAGTGGGAGAGAGAGTGGGAGAGAGAGTGGAGAGAGAGTGGGAGAGGAGTGGGTGAGAGAGATTGAGTTGGAGAGAGAGTGGAGAAGAGAGTGGGAGAGAGAGTGGGAGAGAGAGTGGGAGAGAGAGTGGGAGAGAGAGTGGGAGAGAGAGAGTGGGATAGAGAGTGGGGAGAGAGAGTTGGAGAGAGAGTGGGAGAGAGAGTGGGAGAGAGAGTGGGAGAGAGAGTTGGAGAGAGAGTGGGAGGGAGAGTGGGGAGAGAGAGTGGGAGAGAGAGTGGGAGAGAGAGTGGGAGAGAGAGTTGGAGAGAGTGGGAGAGAGAGTGGGAGAGAGAGTGGGGAGAGAGAGTTGGAGAGAGAGTGGGAGAGAGGAGTGGGAGGGAGAGTGGGAGAGAGAGTGGGAGAGAGAGTGGGAGAGAGAGTGGGAGAGAGAGTGGGAGAGAGAGTGGGGAGGAGAGAGTGGGAGAGAGAGTTGGAGAGAGAGTGAGGGGAGGAGAGTGGGAGGAGAGTGGGAGAGAGAGTGGGAGAGAGAGTGGGAGAGAGAGTGGGAGAGAGAGTGGGTGAGAGAGTGGGAGAGAGAGTGGGTGAGAGAGTGGGAGAGAGAGTGGGGAGAGAGAGTGGGAGGGAGAGTGGGAGGGAGAGTGGGAGAGAGAGTGGGTGAGAGGAGTGGGAGAGAGAGTGGGTGAGAGAGTGGGAGAGAGAGTGGGAGAGAGAGTGGGAGAGAGAGTGTGGGAGAGAGAAGTGAGAGAGAGTGGGAGAGAGAGTGGGAGAGAGAGTGAGAGAGAGTGCAGAGAGAGTGGGAGAGAGAGAGAGAGAGTGCGAGAGACTTGTGACTTGTAAACAACTTTCATTGCCGCAAGCAGCAGCAACAGCACTGGAGGCGATTTCGACACGAAACACACAAAGTCAACGGCAACACAGACAACACAAACGCAACACAGGCACCATGCGCTGTGGCGCGCTGGTGGTGGTGGTGGTGGTCGGGGCAGGCCACGTCGACTAGCGAGCACTTCAGTAGGTGACGAGGAGGGTGGTGCCATTCCGACCCCCCCCCAGCATTCAAAGAAGCCGCTGGGTACATCACCGACATGTGTGTGTGGTACGTGGCGTGCTCCAGCCGAAGCCGCGCCTTGAGCAGGCCCTCTGAACACTGGAAGCTCCACAGAGCAGCCGTCAGTGTCACCCTCCAGCATCTTTTTCCTCGCCTTGTCCTCCCGCCATCTTCGCGCCTGAGCACAGGCGCGAAGATGGCGAGGTCATGGCGCTTGTTAGCCAGGCAAGGCACCACCACGTATATACGAAGCTGCCGCGCTGTTCAAAGTTCATTGATTAGGTGTAGCCCTATGGGAACCTCATTTGCCAGTAAAAAATATGATAATTGGTTCTTTACCCTTCTATCTGGCAACAAAACTGACACCTTTTTACAAGGAGTCATGTTTGCATAGACCGCAATACCTGCAGTCATAATACAAACAAAAGAACATAACTCTGATAATAGTGCACTGTCCTTGAAGTTGATTGGTCCACACCCGAGACAGCTTTTCTAGAGCCTAGTCTCACATGGGTTGGACCAGATGACGCCAAAAGGCGCACAACTCAAGGACAATGCACCATCAGAGTATGAGAGCTCGGGGCAAGCATCTACACTATGGGAAACCTCATTTGCCAGTAAAAAAATCTGATAATTGGTTCTTTACCCTTCTATCTGGCCCTGTGAGCCATTCGGCTCTTGAATCGGGTGCAACCGCAACAAACAAAAAACATGAACAAGAAAAACATCTTAAAGTGACTGAGTGCAAACAGAAAATCCAAGAAAGGCAGCTGTAGAAAGGCTCCCCCCCCCCAAAAATCTTTCGTGACTCTGCAGGAATTCGTATTCCTTGGGTCTTTCGGTAAAGTCGCGTGGATAGGTTCATACCCGGCCGGGTACGGGTAGCCGTTCCCTGCCCCGTACCCTACCTGAAATGAGTGACAAACGGTGACTCACCAGTGACTCACGGCCCTACCCGTACCCGTACCCGGCCGCACCAGGGTCGCAAACGGGGTACCCGTACCCGGCCGGGTACGGGTAGGGTACGGTATCGGGTATCCGATTGCGAGCTCTGGGATGAAGCCACGTTGCAGGCGCGGGGTGGGTTGATTCTAGGAACTTGAATTGTGAGAAGAGACAAGACGTTGGGAAATGAGTGACAAACGGTGACTCACCAGTGACTCACGGGCCTACCCGTACCCGGCCGCACCAGGGTCGCAAACGGGTACGGGTATCTGGTACCCGGACAAACGGTGGACTCACCAGTGACTCACGGCCTACCCGTACCCGGCCCGCACCAAGGTCGCAAACCCAGCCGGGTACGGGTAGCTGGGTATCGGGGTAGGGTACGGGTATCGGGTACCCGGTTGCGACCTCTGGTTCATAGAAAATAACAACAAACTACGACGTTCCCACGTGAGGCGTAGGGCCAGGCTCCTCCTCTGATCCCCCGGAAGAAGCCCGTTGCAGTACCGGGGGCTCGTCCGGGATCTCCGCGAGCTCGCGGCCTCCAGCGCCGCGCTTTCCGCTCCGTTCGAAGCTCCGCTGATAACCCGGCAAGCCCCACGTGCAGTCGACCTGGAATCGGGCCCAACAGGATGAGCTACTTTCCGTACCCCAGGCACCACCCCCCCCCCCTTGTGTCTCTCAGCAGGGTTGAGGGCCGGCGGTTAACGGGGTAAGCTCCCTCCCGGTCGTACAGCGGCCAGGTCCCGGAATGCAGTGCTTTGACACAGCACGTGTAGAGCGCCGTGTACGTGGTGCTCTTCAGGGGCAACGTTCCTTCAGCCTCGGAGCTTCAGTAGCTTGCCGGAGTCGCTGTGGCCGGGGGGCTGCGTGCGGGAGAAGCACAACTCCGGGAATGAGAAGGAGGAGGTGGGGGGGGAGGGCCGCTACCATCCCACGGCGCCTCCAGCTTCAGGTGCAGCTCCTTCGTGGCGCGGAGTCAAACGTCCCGCAGCGGCTTCTCCCCGGCGAGCGTAGAGCAGAGTCCCCTAGCGGTGTTGGCGATCTCAGCTGCGGTCTTCCACTTGCGCTGGTGGGGCCTGCACGAGGTGGAAGACTACCCGCAGCCCTGCCGATCTGAGGCGTAGAGGCAGGGTCCTCTCTCCGCTGATCCCCCGGAAGAGGCCGTTGCAGAACGAAGGCCTCGTTCAGGAACCGCGCGAGGTCGTAGGGCGCCCCGCGGCGTTCCGCTCCGCTCGAAGCTCCGCCACGCGTCCAAGAGGCTCCGGTGATAACCTGGCAGCCTCGTGTAGTCGAACAGGCTCAGGTCCATCAGGAAGAGCTCCTTCACGTACCCCAGGCACCCCCCCCCCCCCCCCCCCCCCCCCCCGCATTTCTCAGCGGGACGAGGTCCGCCGACTTCCAGGGTAGCTCCTCCCAGTCGTACGGCAGCCGCCTGGCGGCCATGAGCCTGAAGCTCGTGACCCTGAAGCTCGTGACCCTGAAGTTCAAGACCCTGAAGCTCATGACCTTGAAGTTCATGACCCTGAAGCTCATGACCTTGAAGTTCATGACCCTGAAGTTCGTGACCCTGAAGTTCAAGACCCTGAAGCTCGTGACCCTGAAGTTCATGACCCTGAAGTTCATGACCCTGAAGCTCATGACCCTGAAGCTCATGACCCTGAAGTTCGTGACCCTGAAGCTCGTGACCCTGAAGCTTGTGACCCTGAAGTTCGTGACCCTGAAGCTCGTGACCCTGAAGTTCATGACCCTGACGCTTCAGTAATTTAGCCTCGATTGTGTCGGCCAGCTCGGTCCAGTTGTTCGGAGCGACGTTTTTGCGGTTTCCCAGGTAAACCCCCAGGTACTCGACTCCATCGGCCTGCCAACTGACTCCTCCTGGGAGGGGCTCAGAGCGAACGCCGCCTCGCGACCCCAGACACAGCGGAGGCCTGGCGCTAGGCTCAGTTGAGCCTGACGGAGGAGGCCCTCTCTCTCTCTCTCTCGTGACACCGCGACCGCCCGGCAGGGCGCGGAGACGTCGCGAGCGCCGTCGAACACGACGCATCACGTCGTCGTCTGCGTAAGCCGAGAGCTTGATTACCGGGACCTTGAGGCCGGACAGATTTCGTCTCGGGTGGCGTAGCAGCGGCTCAACGGACAGGGGGTACAGCAGGCCCCGAGAGGGGGCACCCCTGGTGAATGAAGGTCATGGAAGCGACTTCTGGAATCCGGTCTTTATTTGTCTTTCGTTCACAACACTCCCGTCTTACTCCTTCACGCTGCTGACAGACAGCGTGAGAGGGAGAGAGAGAGAGACACGCGCGGCCACGTGGCAGCCTGGGCCACGTGGCAGCCTGGACCACGTGGCAGCCTGGACCACGTGGCAGCCTGGACCACGTGGCAGCCTGGACCACGTGGCAGCCTGGACCACGTGGCAGCCTGGACCACGTGGCAGCCTGGACCTCCGCTCCAGCGTGACCTCACCCTCCGTTCGTTCCAGTTCTGACCACGTGTCATTCGTCTCCACCCCTATTTAATAGCCGGGTCACGTGGTACCTTTCCACCAATCCTGGTTAGCCTCCGTGGAATCTTCCAGACTCCACCGTAGGCTCCCAGGACCACGCCCCTGACTCGTCTCCCCATTGGCTGTTGCCAAAGCCAGCAGAACCAATCATCTACTTGCAGCTGTCACCTTTCCGTGACGTCAGGGCCACGCCCCTGACTCGTCTCCCCATTGGCTGTGGCCAAAGCCAGCAGAACCAATCATCTACTTGCAGCTGTCACCTTTCCGTGAAGTCAAGGCCACGCCCCCTAGGCTTCTCCCCATTGGCTGTGGCCAAAGCCGGCAGAACCAATCCTCTACTTGCAGCTGTCACCTTTCCGTGACGTCAAGGCCACGCCCCCTAGGCTTCCCCCCATTGGCTGTTGCCAAAGCCAGCAGAACCAATCATCTACTTGCAGCTGTCACCTTTCCGTGACGTCAGGGCCACGCCCCTGACTCGTCTCCCCATTGGCTGTGGCCAAAGCCAGCAGAACCAATCATCTACTTGCAGCTGTCACCTTTCCGTGATGTCAGGGCCACCCCCCTAGGCTTCCCCCCATTGGCTATGGGCCAAAACCGGCAGAGCGAATCATCGTGACGAGGTGTGATCCATCAGCGACCCGGATATGTCCTCACATTACACCTTGTCTGACCCCCCTCGTCACAGGGAGCCGCTGGTTTATCATCAAGGGGCTGCATGTGCCCTGTGTACAGGAGCCTGGTGATACGAAGGCCCGGCCCAAGCCGAGCGACGTTTAGGAGTTTGTCCGGATGCCCGTGGCTCACCCTGTCGAAGGCCTTCTCCTGATCTAAGAAGAGGAGGCTCAAGTCCATGCTGTGCGCTTCTGCGAGGGAGATTACGTCTCTGAGAGAGAGAGAGAGAGGAAGAGATAGGAAGGGAGGGATAGAGACTTTTGACTTTTAAACAAACTTTTTATTGCCGTCAGCAGCAACGGCACTGGAGGCGATTCCGTATACGAAACGCACAAAGTCACCAGCAAACGAATAATTCACTGGTCAACAAAAAAGCACATTTTTTTCTGGCCTGGACTTTTGCAGCTGTTCTAGACTAATTTCAGGGCAGAGGTCGCAACCGGGTACCCGATACCCGTACCCTACCCGATACCCGGCTACCCGTACCCGGCCGGGTACGGGTACGGGTAGGCCGTGAGTCACTGGTGAGTCACCGTTTGTCACTCATTTCCCAACGTCTTGTCTCTTCTCACAATTCAAGTTCATAGAATCAACCCACCCGCGCCTGCAACATGGCTTCATCCCAGAGGTCGCAATCGGGTACCCGATACCTGTACCCTACCCGTACCCGCCCGGGTACGGGTAGGGTACGGGTACGGCCGGGTACAGGTGGCCGAGTACCCGTTTGCGACCCTGGTGCGGCCGGGTACGGGTAGGCCGTGAGTCACTGGTGAGTCACCGTTTGTCACTCATTTCGGGTACGGGTAGGGTACGGGTAGGGTACGGGTACCCGTACCCGTACCCGGCCGGGTACGGGTACGGGTAAGGAATCAAAACCCGTTTGCGACCTCTGTTTCAGGGTGCCGATTCCAAATCTGATCTCAGATTTGCTCTGTCACATCTCATTTTTATGCTATCGGCATACCCCATTTTCATTGATTTTACCCGAAATTAACTCCGTCACTTATGATTGCAAGCTGTTGCGAGTCAGTGACTGCTTTAGTGTTAAAATGTGGCGCTGTATTTTTAGGATGGTGTGTTTATAATATCATCATTTTTTGTAGATATCCACATTTATTTAATATTTTTCTTCTGCAGTTTTTATTGAAAATGCGATATTTTATATCTCAAAAACCTGACGTGATAGACAAAAACTAATGCTAGATTTGGAATCAGCACCCCAAAATTACCTTTAAACCGTTGGAATACATCTATTTGGTTCTTTCGGTAAAGTCACGTAGAAGGGAAATAATAAAATAATAAAAATCAAACATGATAAAACGAGAATTATTTTAATAATTGTATTATGTTTTATTTTTATTATTTTATTACTTCCCTTCTACGTGACTTTACCGAAAGAACCAAGAAGATGAATCCCTGCAGTCACGAAAGCTTCAAATCGAAATTTAACCGTTGGAATACCTTATGCCAGAAAAAGTGTGTTGACCAGTGTAATCGCTACAAATCCACGGTGGTGGTTGTGGTGGTGGTGGTGGTTGTGGCAGTGGTGGTGGTTGTGGTGGTGGTGGTGGTGGTGGTGGTCATCGCGCACGCCACGGTGACGAGCGAGCGCTTCAGAAGGTGAACACCACGAGGAGGGTGCCGCCCACGCTGCTACAGAGAGGGGCTTGTCCGCCCACCCAGCGTTCGAAGATGACGCTCCGCACATCACCGACACGTGTGTGGTACATGGCGTGCTCCAGCCGGAGCCTTGAGCAGGCCTCTGAACACTGGAATCATCACAGAGCAGCCGTCAGTGTCACCCTCCAGCATCTTGCTTCCTCGTTCTGTAACACCGCCATCTTCGCCTGAGCACAGGCGAAGTTGGCGAGGTCATGGCGTTTTATAGTAATCTGTTTTTACCCTTTCAACTGGTACAACAACTGACACCTTTATACAAGGCATCGTGTTTGCAATAACCACAACACAAGCAGTCAAAATGCAAACAAAAAGAAACAACTCTGATGATGATAATGATGATAATGTATGCACTGTCCTTGGAGTTGATTGGTCCACACCCGAGACAGCTTTTCTTAGAGCCTAGTCTCCATTGGTGTTGGACCAGATGACGCCAAAAGGCGCACAACTCAAAGACAGCGCACTATCAGAGTATTGAGAGCTCGGGGTTAAGCATTTACACTATGAGACATCTCCTTTACCAGTGGCAAAATATAGTAATAGGGTTTTACCCTTTCAACTGGTACAAAACTGACACCTTTATACAAGGCATCATGTTTGCAATAACCGCAACACAAGCAGTCAAAATGCAAACAAAAAGAAACAACTCTGATGATGATGATAATGATATGCACTGTCCTTGAAGTTGATTAGTCCACACCCGAGACAGCTTTTCTTAGAGCCTAGTCTCACATGGTGTTGGACCTTTTGGCGTCATCTGGTCCAACACCATGTGAGACTAGGCTCTAAGGAAAGCTGTCTCGGGTGTGGACCAATCAATTTCAAGGACCATGTGAGACTAGGCTCTAAGGAAAGCTGTCTCGGGTGTGGACCAATCAATTTCAAGGACCATGTGAGACTGGGCTCTAAGGAAAGCTGTCTCGGGTGTGGACCAATCAACTTCAAGGACCATGTGAGACTAGGCTCTAAGGAAAGCTGTCTCGGGTGTGGACCAATCAACTTCAAGGACCATGTGAGACTAGGCTCTAAGGAAAGCTGTCTCGGGTGTGGACCAATCAACTTCAAGGACCATGTGAGACTAGGCTCTAAGGAAAGCTGTCTCGGGTGTGGACCAATCAACTTCAAGGACCATGTGAGACTAGGCTCTAAGGAAAGCTGTCTCGGGTGTGGACCAATCAACTTCAAGGACCATGTGAGACTAGGCTCTAAGGAAAGCTGTCTCGGGTGTGGACCAATCAACTTTAAGGACCATGTGAGACTAGGCTCTAAGGAAAGCTGTCTCGGGTGT
The DNA here is from genome assembly GCF_965212315.1 of Lampetra planeri. Classification (NCBI taxonomy): domain Eukaryota; kingdom Metazoa; phylum Chordata; class Hyperoartia; order Petromyzontiformes; family Petromyzontidae; genus Lampetra; species Lampetra planeri. Next base: position 10,247 of record NW_027614925.1, read on the forward strand.
GGACCAATCAACTTCAAGGACCATGTGAGACTAGGCTCTAAGGAAAGCTGTCTCGGGTGTGGACCAATCAACTCCAAGGGCCATGTGAGACTAGGCTCTAAGGAAAGCTGTCTCGGGTGTGGACCAATCAATTTCAAGGACCATGTGAGACTGGGCTCTAAGGAAAGCTGTCTCGGGTGTGGACCAATCAACTTCAAGGACCATGTGAGACTAGGCTCTAAGGAAAGCTGTCTCGGGTGTGGACCAATCAACTTCAAGGACCATGTGAGACTAGGCTCTAAGGAAAGCTGTCTCGGGTGTGGACCAATCAACTTCAAGGACCATGTGAGACTAGGCTCTAAGGAAAGCTGTCTCGGGTGTGGACCAATCAACTCCAAGGGCCATGTGAGACTAGGCTCTAAGGAAAGCTGTCTCGGGTGTGGACCAATCAACTCCAAGGGCCATGTGAGACTAGGCTCTAAGGAAAGCTGTCTCGGGTGTGGACCAATCAACTTCAAGGACCATGTGAGACTAGGCTCTAAGGAAAGCTGTCTCGGGTGTGGACCAATCAACTCCAAGGGCCATGTGAGACTAGGCTCTAAGGAAAGCTGTCTCGGGTGTGGACCAATCAACTCCAAGGGCCATGTGAGACTAGGCTCTAAGGAAAGCTGTCTCGGGTGTGGACCAATCAACTCCAAGGGCAGTGCATATCATTATCATCATCAGAGTTGTTTCTTTTTGTTTGCATTTTGACTGCTTGTGTTGCGGTTATTGCAAACATGATGCCTTGTATAAAGGTGTCAGTTTTGTACCAGTTGAAAGGGTAAAACCCTATTGCTATATTTTGCCACTGCTAAAGGAGATGTCTCATAGTGTATCATGGCGCTTGTTAGCCAGGTAAGGCACCAGCCCATATACGAAGTTGCTGCTGTTATAGAAGGGCACCACCAGTTTGCTGAAGATGCCCCCCCCCCCCCCCACAAGGTGGAACATTGGTTTGGTAGTGTAAGTACTGGTGGAGCAGATCATCCATGGCACAGCTAGGAAATGCACAAAGTCTGTTGACCCCTGGCGAGATTCGGTTGAGGGCTGAAGAGAGGTTCAAGTTTCATGTGTTTGGTGTGGCCCTGTGAGCCATTCGGCTTTTGAATCGGGTGCAACCGCAACAAACAAAAAAACACGAACAAAAAAACTTCTTGTAGTGACTATATGTGACTGAGTGCAAACAGAAAATCCAAGAAAAGACAGCAAAATATTGCAGAAAAACCACCGTTACACACCAACGCTGTGTGCAAACATCCCAGTGGGATGCAAGTCAAACAACAACAACAACAACCACAAGACAACTTAGATTAAGGCCATTAGTCTAACTCTGTACTACTACAACACAAACATGGCCAAACCAAAAAACTTTTCGAAAATCACCAAAATAAAGCCATAAAAGTCAAACAACCACAAGACAACTTAGATTAAGGCCATTAGTCTAACTTTGTACTACAACACAAACATGGCCAAACCAAAAAACTTTTCGAAAATCACCAAAATAAAGCCATGAATGTCAAACAACAACAACAACAACAACCACAAGACAACTTAGATTAAGGCCACCAGTCTAACTCTGTACTACAACAACACAAACATGGCCAAACCGAAGAACTTTTCGAAATCACCAAAATAAAGCCATGAATGTCAAACAACAACAACAACAACAACCACAAGACAACTTAGATTAAGGCCACCAGTCTAACTCTGTACTACAACAACACAAACATGGCCAAACCGAAGAACTTTTCGAAATCACCAAAATAAAGCCATGAATGTCAAACAACAACAACAACAACCACAAGACAACTTAGATTAAGGCCACCAGTCTGACTCTGTACTACAACAACACAAACATGGCCAAACCGAAGAACTTTTCGAAATCACCAAAATAAAGCCATGAATGTCAAACAACAACAACAACCACAAGACAACTTAGATTAAGGCCATGAGTCTAACTCTGTACTACAACAACACAAACATGGCCAAACCAAAAAACTTTTCGAAATCACCAAAATAAAGCCATGAATGTCAAACAACAACAACAACAACAACCACAAGACAACTTAGATTAAGGCCACTAGTCTAACTCTGTACTACAACAACACAAACATGGCTAAACCAAAAAACTTTTCGAAATCACCAAAATAAAGCCATGAAAGTCAAACAACAACAACAACAACCACAAGACAACTTAGATTAAGGCCACCAGTCTGACTCTGTACTACAACAACACAAACATGGCTAAACCAAAAAACTTTTCGAAATCACCAAAATAAAGCCATGAAAGTCAAACAACAACAACAACAACCACAAGACAACTTAGATTAAGGCCATTAGTCTGACTCTGTACTACAACAACACAAACATGGCCAAACCGAAGAACTTTTCGAAATCACCAAAATAAAGCCATGAATGTCAAACAACAACAACAACCACAAGACAACTTAGATTAAGGCCATGAGTCTAACTCTGTACTACAACAACACAAACATGGCCAAACCAAAAAACTTTTCGAAATCACCAAAATAAAGCCATGAATGTCAAACAACAACAACAACAACAACCACAAGACAACTTAGATTAAGGCCATGAGTCTAACTCTGTACTACAACAACACAAACATGGCCAAACCAAAACACTTTTCGAAATCACCAAAATAAAGCCATGAATGTCAAACAACAACAACCACAAGACAACTTAGATTAAGGCCATCAGTCTAACTCCGTACTACAACAACACAAACATGGCCAAACCGAAACACTTTTCAAAAATCACCAAAATAAAGCCATAAAAGTCAAACAACAACAACAACAACAACCACAAGACAACTTAGATTAAGACCATTAGCCTAACTCTGTACTACAACAACACAAACATGGCCAAACCAAAAAACTTTTCGAAATCACCAAAATAAAGCCACAAAAGTCAAACATCAACAACAACAACCACAAGACAACTTAGATTAAGGCCATGAGTCTAACTCTGTACTACAACAACACAAACATGGCCAAACCAAAAAACTTTTCGAAATCACCAAAATAAAGCCATGAAAGTCAAACAACAACAACAACCACAAGACAACTTAGATTAAGGCCATTAGTCTAACTCTGTACTACAACAACACAAACATGGCCAAACCAAAAAACTTTTCGAAATCACCAAAATAAAGCCATGAAAGTCAAACAACAACAACAACAACCACAAGGCAACTTAGATTAAGGCCATGAGTCTAACTCTGTACTACAACAACACAAACATGGCCAAACCAAAAAACTTTTCGAAATCACCAAAATAAAGCCATGAATGTCAAACAACAACAACAACAACAACCACAAGACAACTTAGATTAAGGCCATTAGTCTAACTCTGTACTACAACAACACAAACATGGCTAAACCAAAAAACTTTTCGAAAATCACCAAAATAAAGCCATGAAAGTCAAACAACCACAAGACAACTTAGATTAAGGCCATGAGTCTAACTCTGTACTACAACAACACAAACATGGCCAAACCGAAAAACTTTTCGAAATCACCAAAATAAAGCCATGAAACAGTGCAGGTCATATGAACTGTGACCGAATTGTCACAATAAACGTCGTCAACAACATTGTACGACCACCAAACTCTGCAGCCATAGCTGGCAGCATGAGTCACTCCACAACATCAGTCGGAGTGTCAACATTTTTCAATGCACCTTTAAGATCAGCACACTAAGAGAGAATGATAGAGAGAGAGAGAGTGGGGGGGGGGATGGGAGAAAGAGGTGGAGTGTTTGCCGTGTGGTGGAGTGGTGTGTCCGGGATTGGAGAGATCTTTGAGTGGGAGTCTGGCTCTGAGATCATCGCGAGCTCATTCAGGGTGTTCTGTACACTCGGAGAGAGAGACAGAGACAGCTGATTCATATAAACTCTCATAGAAACACACTCATACATACACACACATTTATACACACACACACACTCACATGCATACACGCATACACACACACAACAACAACAACAACCGCCGTTCACCACTAAGTGGCGGTGACGTCACCACGACGCTTGTGCCAGGCCACGTGCACCTTGAGGCTGCCACGTGAAGTGTCGAACGCCCGCTCGCAGGAGGTCACGGGGCAGACCCAGCAGGTGCCATGGGTTGTACTGCTGTGCCAGGCTAGGTGCATGAGGAGGAGGTCACGGGGCAGACCCAGCAGGTGCCATGGGTTGTACTGCTGTGCCAGGCTAGGTGCATGAGGAGGAGGTCACGGGGCAGACCCAGCAGGTGCCATGGGTTGTACTGCTGTGCCAGGCTAGGTGCATGAGGAGGAGGTCACGGGGCAGACCCAGCAGGTGCCATGGGTTGTACTGCTGTGCCAGGCTAGGTGCATGAGGAGGAGGTCACGGGGCAGACCCAGCAGGTGCCATGGGTTGTACTGCTGTGCCAGGCTAGGTGCATGAGGAGGAGGTCACGGGGCAGACCCAGCAGGTGCCATGGGTTTTACTGCTGTGCCAGGCTAGGTGCATGAGGAGGAGGTCACGGGGCAGACCCAGCAGGTGCCATGGGTTGTACTGCTGTGCCAGGCTAGGTGCATGAGGAGGAGGTCACGGGGCAGACCCAGCAGGTGCCATGGGTTGTACTGCTGTGCCAGGCTAGGTGCATGAGGAGGAGGTCACGGGGCAGACCCAGCAGGTGCCATGGGTTGTACTGCTGTGCCAGGCTAGGTGCATAAGGAGGAGGTCACGGGGCAGACCCAGCAGGTGCCATGGGTTGTACTGCTGTGCCAGGCTAGGTGCATGAGGAGGAGGTCACGGGGCAGACCCAGCAGGTGCCATGGGTTGTACTGCTGTGCCAGGCTAGGTGCATGAGGAGGAGGTCACGGGGCAGACCCAGCAGGTGCCATGGGTTGTACTGCTGTGCCAGGCTAGGTGCATGAGGAGGAGGTCACGGGGCAGACCCAGCAGGTGCCATGGGTTGTACTGCTGTGCCAGGCTAGGTGCATGAGGAGGAGGTCACGGGGCAGACCCAGCAGGTGCCATGGGTTGTACTGCTGTGCCAGGCTAGGTGCATGAGGAGGAGGTCACGGGGCAGACCCAGCAGATACCATGGGTTGTACTGCTGTGCCAGGCTAGGTGCATGAGGAGGAGGTCACGGGGCAGACCCAGCAGGTGCCATGGGTTGACTGCTGTGCCAGGCTAGGTGCATGAGGAGGAGGTCACGGGGCAGACCCTGCAGGTGCCATGGGTTGACTGCTGTGCCAGGCTAGGTGCATGAGGAGGAGGTCACGGGGCAGACCCAGCAGGTGCCATGGGTTGACTGCTGTGCCAGGCTAGGTGCATGAGGAGGAGGTCACGGGGCAGACCCAGCAGGTGCCATGGGTTGACTGCTGTGCCAGGCTAGGTGCATGAGGAGGAGGTCACGGGGCAGACCCAGCAGGTGCCATGGGTTGACTGCTGTGCCAGGCTAGGTGCATGAGGAGGAGGTCACGGGGCAGACCCTGCAGGTGCCATGGGTTGACTGCTGTGCCAGGCTAGGTGCATGAGGAGGTCACGGGGCAGACCCAACAGGTGCCATGGGTTGTACTGCTGTGCCAGGCTAGGTGCATGAGGAGGAGGTCACGGGGCAGACCCAGCAGGTGCCATGGGTTGTACTGCTGTGCCAGGCTAGGTGCATGAGGAGGAGGTCACGGGGCAGACCCAGCAGGTGCCATGGGTTGTACTGCTGTGCCAGGCTAGGTGCATGAGGAGGAGGTCACGGGGCAGACCCAGCAGGTGCCATGGGTTGTACTGCTGTGCCAGGCTAGGTGCATGAGGGGGAGGTCACGGGGCAGACCCAGCAGGTGCCATGGGTTGTACTGCTGTGCCAGGCTAGGTGCATGAGGAGGAGGTCACGGGGCAGACCCAGCAGATGCCATGGGTTGTACTGCTGTGCCAGGCTAGGTGCATGAGGAGGAGGTCACGGGGCAGACCCAGCAGGTGCCATGGGTTGACTCCTGTGCCAGGCTAGGTGCATGAGGAGGAGGTCACGGGGCAGACCCTGCAGGTGCCATGGGTTGACTGCTGTGCCAGGCTAGGTGCATGAGGAGGAGGTCACGGGGCAGACCCAACAGGTGCCATGGGTTGTACTGCTGTGCCAGGCTAGGTGCATGAGGAAGAGGTCACGGGGCAGACCCAGCAGGTGCCATGGGTTGTACTGCTGTGCCAGGCTAGGTGCATGAGGAGGAGGTCACGGGGCAGACCCAGCAGGTGCCATGGGTTGTACTGCTGTGCCAGGCTAGGTGCATGAGGAGGAGGTCACGGGGCAGACCCAGCAGGTGCCATGGGTTGTACTGCTGTGCCAGGCTAGGTGCATGAGGAGGAGGTCACGGGGCAGACCCAGCAGGTGCCATGGGTTGTACTGCTGTGCCAGGCTAGGTGCATGAGGAGGAGGTCACGGGGCAGACCCAGCAGGTGCCATGGGTTGTACTGCTGTGCCAGGCTAGGTGCATGAGGAAGAGGTCACGGGGCAGACCCAGCAGGTGCCATGGGTTGTACTGCTGTGCCAGGCTAGGTGCATGAGGAGGAGGTCACGGGGCAGACCCTGCAGGTGCCATGGGTTGACTGCTGTGCCAGGCTAGGTGCATGAGGAGGAGGTCACGGGGCAGACCCTGCAGGTGCCATGGGTTGACTGCTGTGCCAGGCTAGGTGCATGAGGAGGAGGTCACGGGGCAGACCCAACAGGTGCCATGGGTTGTACTGCTGTGCCAGGCTAGGTGCATGAGGAGGAGGTCACGGGGCAGACCCAGCAGGTGCCATGGGTTGTACTGCTGTGCCAGGCTAGGTGCATGAGGAGGAGGTCACGGGGCAGACCCAGCAGGTGCCATGGGTTGTACTGCTGTGCCAGGCTAGGTGCATGAGGAGGAGGTCACGTGGCAGACCCAGCAGGTGCCATGGGTTGTACTGCTGTGCCAGGCTAGGTGCATGAGGAGGAGGTCACGGGGCAGACCCAGCAGGTGCCACGGGTCGACTGACCGAGATGACCGAGATGACTGGCTGATGCACCACCTGTGCCCCCTACTGTGCCAACTTGCTGTGCTTTAGCCACCCGGCGCTCCGCTCGTTGTTGTGAGCGTCGCTCCTCCGCCCTCCGTTGTTGTTGGAGGGCGACTGCCTCCAACTGCCCAGTAGCGTCCTGGGTGCACCTAGCCTGGCACCAGTAGCGTCCTGGGTGCACCTAGCCTGGCACCAGTAGCGTCCTTCACGAGCCTCCTCCACTGAGGCCGATCTTGACACCGCTGGTACCGGTCATCGGCAAGTCCACTCAGCTCCACGTCCTCCTGTATATACAAAGACAAAGATCCCCCGTGTAGCCTTAACAGACTGTAGGGGCAAGTGCTGTTAGCGAGCACCTGTGATGCACACACAGACAAAGCTCCCCCAGGTAGCCTCTAGCAGGGCAGCAGGGGCAAGTGCTGTCAGTAGCAGCAGCAGCAGCAGCTATGATGCACACACAGACAAAGCTCCCCCAGGTAGCCTCTAGCAGGGCAGTAGGGGCAAGTGCTGTCAGTAGCAGCAGCAGCAGCACCTATGATGCACACACAGACAAAGCTCCCCCAGGTAGCCTCTAGCAGGGCAGTAGGGGCAAGTGCTGTCAGTAGCAGCAGCAGCACCTATGATACACACACAGACAAAGCTCCCCCAGGTAGCCTCTAGCAGGGCAGTAGGGGCAAGTGCTGTCAGTAGCAGCAGCAGCAGCACCTATGATGCACACACAGACAAAGCTCCCCCAGGTAGCCTCTAGCAGGGCAGTAGGGGCAAGTGCTGTCAGTAGCAGCAGCAGCACCTATGATACACACACAGACAAAGCTCCCCCAGGTAGCCTCTAGCAGGGCAGTAGGGGCAAGTGCTGTCAGTAGCAGCAGCAGCACCTATGATACACACACAGACAAAGCTCCCCCAGGTAGCCTCTAGCAGGGCAGTAGGGGCAAGTGCTGTCAGTAGCAGCAGCAGCACCTATGATACACACACAGACAAAGCTCCCCCAGGTAGCCTCTAGCAGGGCAGTAGGGGCAAGTGCTGTCAGTAGCAGCAGCAGCACCTATGATACACACACAGACAAAGCTCCCCCAGGTAGCCTCTAGCAGGGCTGTAGGGGCAAGTGCTGTCAGTAGCAGCAGCAGCACCTATGATGCACACACAGACAAAGCTCCCCCAGGTAGCCTCTAGCAGGGCAGTAGGGGCAAGTGCTGTCAGTAGCAGCAGCAGCGGCACCTATGATGCACACACAGACAAAGCTGTTGTGTTAATGATTGTTGTTGTGGTTGTGATAATGATTGTTGTTGTGGTTGTGATAATGATTGTTGTTGTGGTTGTTGTTGTAGTGGTTGTTGTGATCATGATTGTTGTTGTGGTTGTAGTGTGAATGATTGTTGTAGTGGTTGTTGTGATCATGATTGTTGTTGTGGTTGTAGTGTGAATGATTGTTGTTGTGGTTGTTGTAGTGGTTGTTGTGATCATGATTGTCGTTGTGGTTGTTGTGGTTGTTGTGTGAATGATTGTTGTTGTGATCATGATTATTGTTGTGGTTGTAGTGGTTGTTGTGATAATGATTGTTGTTGTGATAATGATTATTGTAGTGGTTGTTGTGATGATGATTGTTGTTGTGGTTGTTGTGATAATGATTGTTGTTGTTGTGGTTGTTGTTGTTGTAATAATGATTGTCATTGTGGTTCTAGTGGTTGTTGTGTTCATGATTGTTGTTGTGATAATGATTGTTGTTGTTGTTGTGGTTGTTGTTGTTGTGGTGATGATTGTTGTTGTTGTGATAATTATTGTTGTTGTGGTTGTTGTTGTTGTTGTGGTTGTTGTTGTTGTGGTGATGATTGTTGTTGTTGTGATAATTATTGTTGTTGTGGTTGTTGTGATAATGATTGTTGTGGTTGTTGTGATAATGATTGTTGTTGTGATAATGATTGTTGTTGTGGTTGTTGTGATAATGATTGTTGTTGTGATAATGATTGTTGTTGTGGTTGTTGTGTTAATGATTGTTGTTGTGATAATGATTGTTGTTGTGGTTGTTGTGATAATGATTGTTGTTGTAGTGGTTGTTGTGATAATGATTGTTGTAGTGGTTGTTGTGATAATGATTGTTGTGGTTGTTGTTGTGGCTGTTTTTGTTGTTGTGATAATGATTGTTGTTGTTGTGGTTGTTGTGGTTGTTGTTGTTGTTGTTGTTGTGGAGGCTGCCGAGGTGGAGCAGCAGCTGTCCACACAGGTGGTGGGACTTCGCGATGAGTTCCGCGAGAAAAGCTTCTCCACCCAGCAGCACCTCGCACGCCTCGAGAGCTTGCAGGCAGAGGTGAGCACTCACTCACCACTCACTCACCACTCACTCACCACTCACTCAGTCAGTCACTCACCACTCACTCAGTCAGTCAGTCATTCAGTCAGTCATTCAGTCAGTCAGTCACTCACTCACTCAGTCACTCACTCAGTCACTCAGTCAGTCATTCAGTCACTCACTCAGTCACTCACTCAGTCACTCACTCACTCAGTCACTCACTCACTCACTCACCACTCACCGAGAGAAAAGCTTCTCCACCCAACAGCACCTCGCACGCCTCGAGAGCTTGCAGGCAGAGGTGAGAACTCACCACTCACTCACTCACTCAGTCACTCACTCAGTCAGTCAGTCAGTCATTCAGTCACTCACTCAGTCACTCACTCACTCAGTCACTCACTCACTCAGTCAGTCACTCAGTCACTCACTCACTCAGTCACCGAGAGAAAAGCTTCTCCACCCAGCAGCACCTCGCACGCCTCGAGAGCTTGCAGGCAGAGGTGAGCACTCACCACTCACTCACTCAGTCACTCACTCAGTCAGTCACTCACTCACTCAGTCACTCAGTCACTCACTCAGTCAGTCATTCAGTCAGTCACTCACTCACTCAGTCACTCACTCAGTCACTCACTCACTCAGTCACTCAGTCACTCACTCAGTCACTCAGTCACTCACTCACTCACTCAGTCACCGAGAGAAAAGCTTCTCCACCCAGCAGCACCTCGCACGCCTCGAGAGCTTGCAGGCAGAGGTGAGAACTCACCACTCACTCACTCAGTCACTCACCACTCACTCACTCAGTCAGTCATTCAGTCACTCAGTCAGTCATTCAGTCAGTCATTCAGTCAGTCACTCACTCACTCACCACTCACCGAGAGAAAAGCTTCTCCACCCAGCAGCACCTCGCACGCCTTGAGAGCTTGCAGGCAGAGGTGAGCACTCACTCACCACTCACTCACTCAGTCACTCACCACTCACTCAGTCAGTCAGTCACTCACTCACTCAGTCACTCACCCACTCAGTCACTCACTCAGTCACTCACTCAGTCACTCACCCACTCAGTCACTCACTCACTCACTCACCACTCACTCACCACTCACCGAGAGAAAAGCTTCTCCACCCAACAGCACCTCGCACGCCTGGAGAGCTTGCAGGCAGAGGTGAGAACTCACCACTCACTCACTCAGTCACTCAGTCAGTCACTCAGTCACTCACTCACTCACTCAGTCACTCAGTCACTCACTCACTCACTCAGTCACTCAGTCACTCACTCACTCAGTCACCGAGAGAAAAGCTTCTCCACCCAGCAGCACCTCGCACGCCTCGAGAGCTTGCAGGCAGAGGTGAGCACTCACTCACCACTCACTCACCACTCACTCACTCACTCAGTCAGTCACTCACCACTCACTCACCACTCACTCAGTCACTCACTCACTCAGTCACTCAGTCACTCACTCAGTCACTCAGTCACTCACTCACTCACTCAGTCACCGAGAGAAAAGCTTCTCCACCCAGCAGCACCTCGCACGCCTCGAGAGCTTGCAGGCAGAGGTGAGCACTCACTCACCACTCACTCACCACTCACTCACCACTCACTCACTCACTCAGTCAGTCACTCACCACTCACTCACCACTCACTCACTCAGTCACTCACTCACTCAGTCACTCAGTCACTCAGTCACTCACTCAGTCACTCAGTCACTCACTCACTCACTCAGTCACCGAGAGAAAAGCTTCTCCACCCAGCAGCACCTCGCACGCCTCGAGAGCTTGCAGGCAGAGGTGAGAACTCACCACTCACTCACTCACTCACTCAGTCACTCACTCAGTCAGTCAGTCAGTCAGTCATTCAGTCACTCACTCACTCAGTCACTCACTCACTCAGTCACTCAGTCACTCACTCACCACTCACCGAGAGAAAAGCTTCTCCACCCAGCAGCACCTCGCACGCCTCGAGAGCTTGCAGGCAGAGGTGAGCACTCACCACTCACTCACTCAGTCACTCACTCAGTCAGTCAGTCATTCAGTCAGTCACTCACTCACTCACTCAGTCACTCAGTCACTCACTCAGTCACTCAGTCACTCACTCACCACTCACCGAGAGAAAAGCTTCTCCACCCAGCAGCACCTCGCACGCCTCGAGAGCTTGCAGGCAGAGGTGAGCACTCACTCACCACTCACTCACCACTCACTCAGTCACTCAGTCAGTCATTCAGTCAGTCACTCACTCACTCAGTCACTCACTCAGTCACTCACTCACTCAGTCAGTCAGTCAGTCATTCAGTCAGTCACTCACTCACCACTCACCGAGAGAAAAGCTTCTCCACCCAGCAGCACCTCGCACGCCTCGAGAGCTTGCAGGCAGAGGTGAGAACTCACCACTCACTCACTCAGTCACTCACTCAGTCAGTCAGTCAGTCATTCAGTCACTCACTCACTCAGTCACTCACTCACTCAGTCACTCAGTCACTCACTCACCACTCACCGAGAGAAAAGCTTCTCCACCCAGCAGCACCTCGCACGCCTCGAGAGCTTGCAGGCAGAGGTGAGCACTCACCACTCACTCACTCAGTCACTCACTCAGTCAGTCAGTCATTCAGTCAGTCACTCACTCACTCACTCACTCAGTCACTCAGTCACTCACTCAGTCACTCAGTCACTCACTCACCACTCACCGAGAGAAAAGCTTCTCCACCCAGCAGCACCTCGCACGCCTCGAGAGCTTGCAGGCAGAGGTGAGCACTCACTCACCACTCACTCACCACTCACTCACCACTCACTCAGTCACTCAGTCAGTCATTCAGTCAGTCAGTCACTCACTCACTCAGTCACTCACTCAGTCACTCACTCACTCAGTCAGTCAGTCAGTCATTCAGTCAGTCACTCACTCACCACTCACCGAGAGAAAAGCTTCTCCACCCAGCAGCACCTCGCACGCCTCGAGAGCTTGCAGGCAGAGGTGAGAACTCACCACTCACTCACTCACTCAGTCACTCACTCAGTCAGTCAGTCACTCAGTCACTCACTCAGTCACTCACTCACTCAGTCACTCACTCACTCACTCAGTCAGTCACTCAGTCAGTCATTCAGTCAGTCACTCACTCACTCACTCAGTCACTCACTCAGTCACTCACTCACTCAGTCACTCAGTCACTCACTCAGTCACTCAGTCACTCACTCACTCACTCAGTCACCGAGAGAAAAGCTTCTCCACCCAGCAGCACCTCGCACGCCTCGAGAGCTTGCAGGCAGAGGTGAGAACTCACCACTCACTCACTCAGTCACTCACCACTCACTCACTCAGTCAGTCATTCAGTCACTCAGTCAGTCATTCAGTCAGTCATTCAGTCAGTCACTCACTCACTCACCACTCACCGAGAGAAAAGCTTCTCCACCCAGCAGCACCTCGCACGCCTCGAGAGCTTGCAGGCAGAGGTGAGCACTCACTCACCACTCACTCACTCAGTCACTCACCACTCACTCAGTCAGTCAGTCACTCACTCACTCAGTCACTCACCCACTCAGTCACTCACTCAGTCACTCACTCAGTCACTCACCCACTCAGTCACTCACTCACTCACTCACCACTCACTCACCACTCACCGAGAGAAAAGCTTCTCCACCCAACAGCACCTCGCACGCCTGGAGAGCTTGCAGGCAGAGGTGAGAACTCACCACTCACTCACTCAGTCACTCAGTCAGTCACTCAGTCACTCACTCAGTCACTCAGTCACTCACTCACTCACTCAGTCACCGAGAGAAAAGCTTCTCCACCCAGCAGCACCTCGCACGCCTCGAGAGCTTGCAGGCAGAGGTGAGCACTCACCACTCACTCACCACTCACTCACCACTCACTCACTCAGTCACTCAGTCAGTCACTCAGTCACTCACTCAGTCACTCAGTCACTCACTCACTCACTCACCACTCACTCACTCAGTCACTCAGTCACTCACTCAGTCACTCACCACTCACCGAGAGAAAAGCTTCTCCACCCAACAGCACCTCGCACGCCTCGAGAGCTTGCAGGCAGAGGTGAGAACTCACTCACCACTCACTCACTACTCACTCAGTCAGTCAGTCACTCACTCACTCACCACTCACCCACTCATTCACCCACTCACTCACTCACTCAGTCACTCAGTCAGTCACTCACTCACTCAGTCACTCACCACTCACCCACCACTCACTCACTCAGTCAGTCACTCAGTCAGTCATTCAGTCAGTCACTCACTCACTCAGTCACTCACTCACTCAGTCACTCAGTCAGTCACTCAGTCACTCACTCACTCACTCAGTCACTCACTCACTCACTCAGTCACTCACTCACTCACTCAGTCACCGAGAGAAAAGCTTCTCCACCCAACAGCACCTCGCACGCCTCGAGAGCTTGCAGGCAGAGGTGAGCACTCACTCACCACTCACTCACCACTCACTCACCACTCACTCACTCACTCAGTCAGTCACTCACCACTCACTCACCACTCACTCACTCAGTCACTCACTCAGTCACTCAGTCACTCACTCAGTCACTCACCACTCACCGAGAGAAAAGCTTCTCCACCCAGCAGCACCTCGCACGCCTCGAGAGCTTGCAGGCAGAGGTGAGAACTCACTCACCACTCACTCACCACTCACTCACCACTCACTCACTCACTCAGTCAGTCACTCACCACTCACTCACCACTCACTCAGTCAGTCAGTCACTCACTCACTCAGTCACTCACCACTCACTCACTCACTCAGTCAGTCATTCACTCAGTCAGTCACTCACTCACTCACTCAGTCACTCACTCACTCAGTCACTCACTCACTCACTCACTCAGTCACTCACTCACTCAGTCACTCACTCAGTCACTCACCCACTCAGTCACTCACTCAGTCACTCACTCAGTCACTCACCCACTCAGTCACTCACTCAGTCACTCACTCAGTCACTCACTCACTCACCACTCACTCACCACTCACCGAGAGAAAAGCTTCTCCACCCAACAGCACCTCGCACGCCTGGAGAGCTTGCAGGCAGAGGTGAGAACTCACTCACCACTCACTCAGTCACTCACTCACTCACTCACTCAGTCACTCACTCACTCAGTCACTCAGTCACTCACTCACTCACTCAGTCACTCAGTCACTCACTCACTCACTCAGTCACTCACTCACCACTCACTCACCACTCACCGAGAGAAAAGCTTCTCCACCCAGCAGCACCTCGCACGCCTCGAGAGCTTGCAGGCAGAGGTGAGCACTCACTCACCACTCACTCACCACTCACTCACCACTCACTCACCACTCAGTCAGTCACTCACTCAGTCAGTCACTCAGTCACTCAGTCACTCACCCACTCAGTCACCACTCACTCACTCAGTCACTCAGTCACTCACTCACCGCTCACTCACTCACTCAGTCACTCAGTCACTCACCACTCACTCACTCAGTCACTCACTCAGTCACTCAGTCAGTCACTCACTCAGTCAGTTACTCACTACTCACTCACCACTCACTCACCACTCACTCACCACTCACTCACTCAGTCACTCAGTCAGTCACTCAGTCACTCACTCACTCAGTCAGTCACTCACTCACTCAGTCACTCACTCACTCAGTCACTCACTCACTCACTCACCACCCACTCACCACTCACCGAGAGAAAAGCTTCTCCACCCAGCAGCACCTCGCACGCCTCGAGAGCTTGCAGGCAGAGGTGAGAACTCACTCACCACTCACTCACTCAGTCAGTCACTCAGTCACTCACTCAGTCAGTCACTCACTCAGTCAGTCACTCAGTCACTCACTCAGTCACTCAGTCACTCACTCAGTCACTCACTCAGTCACTCAGTCAATCACTCACTCAGTCACTCAGTCAGTGACTCACTCCATCAGTCACTCACTCACCCACTCAGTCAGTCACTCAGTCAGTCACTCACTCACTCACCCACTCAGTCAGTCAGTCACTCACTCAGTCACTCACTCAGACACTCACTCACTCACTCAGTCACTCAGTCAGTCAGTCAGTCACTCACTCAGTCACTCACTCAGTCACTCAGTCACTCAGTCACTCACTCACTCAGTCACTCACTCAGTCACTCACTCAGGCACTCACTCAGTCAGTCACTCAGTCAGTCAGTCACTCACTCAGTGAGTCACTCACTCAGTCACTCACTCAGTCACTCAGTCAGTCACTCACTCAGTCATTCACCACTCACTCACTCACCACTCACTCACCACTCACTCACTCAGTCACTCACTCACCCACTCAGTCAGTCACTCACTCAGTCACTCACTCACTCAGTCACTCACTCACTCACTCAGTCACTCAGTCACTCACTCACTCAGTCACCACTCACTCACCACTCACTCACTCAGTCACTCACTCAGTCACTCACTCAGTCACTCACTCACTCACTCAGTCACTCACTCAGTCAGTCAGTCACTCACTCAGTCACTCAGTCACTCACTCAGTCACTCAGTCACTCACTCACTCAGACACTCACTCACTCAGTCACCACTCAATCACCACTCACTCACCACTCACTCACCACTCACTCACTCACTCACCACTCACTCACCACTCACTCACTCACTCAGTCACTCACTAAGTCACTCACTCACTCAGTCACTCACTCACTCAGTCACTCACCCACTCACTCACTCAGTCACTCACTCACCACTCACTCACAACTCACTCACCACTCACTCACCACTCACTCACTCAGTCACTCACCACTCACTCACTCACCACTCACTCACTCACCACTCACTCACTCAGTCACTCAGTCAGTCACTCACTCAGTCACTCAGTCACTCACTCACTCACTCACCACTCACTCACCACTCACTCACTCAGTCAGTCAGTCACTCACTCAGTCACTCAGTCAGTCATTCACTCAGTCAGTCACTCAGCCACTCAGTCACTCACTCACTCAGTCACTCACCCACTCAGTCACTCACTCACTCACTCAGTCACCACTCACTCAGACACTCACTCACCCACTTACTCAGTCACTCAACCACTCACTCAGTCACTCACTCAGTCACTCACCCACTCACTCATCACTCACTCACTCAGTCACTCACTCAGTCACCACTCACTCAGTCACTCAGTCACTCAGTCAGTCACTCACTCAGTCACTCACTCATTCACTAACCACTCACTCACCACTCACTCACCACTCACTCACTCACCCACTCAGTCACTCACTCAGTCACTCACTCAGTAACTCACTCAGTCACTCACTCACTCACCTACTCACTCACTCACCACTCACTCACTCAGTCACTCAGTCACTCGCTCACTCAGTACCTCACACACTCAGTCACGCACTCACCACTCACTCACTCACCACTCACTCACTCATTCACCACTCACTCACTCACTCACCACTCAGTCACTCACTCAGTCACTCACCACTCACTCACTCACTCAGTCACTCACCACTCACTCACCCACTCACTCACCACTCACTCACTCACCACTCAGTCACTCACCACTCACTCACTCAGTCACTCACTCATTCACTCACTCACTCACCACTTACTCACCACTCACTCACTCACTCAGCCACTCACTCAGTCACTCCCTCACTCACTCACTCAGTCACTCCCTCACTCACTCACTCAGTCAGTCACTCACACACTCACCACTCACTCAGTCACTCACTCAACACTCAGTCACTCACTCAGTCACTCACTCACTCACCCACTCACTCACTCACTCACCACTCGCTCACCACTCGCCACTCACTCACTCAGTCACTCACTCACTCAGTCACTCACTCAGTCAGTCAGTCAGTCACTCACTCACTCAGTCACTCACTCATCTACTCACTCACTCAGTCACTCACTGACTCACCCACTCACCACTCACTCGCCCACCCACTCACTCACTCACTCACCACTCACTCACCACTCACTCACTCACTCACCACTCACTCACCACTCACTCACTCACCACTCACTCACCACTCACTCACCACTTACTCACCACTCACTCACTCAGTCACTCACTCACTCACTCACCCACTCACTCACTCACTCACTCACCCACCCACTCACTCATTCACTCACCACTCACTCACTCAGTCACTCACTCACTCACTCAGTCACTCACTCACCTACTCACTCACTCACCCACTCACCACTCACTCACCACTCACTCACCCACCCACTCATTCACCACTCACTCACCACTCACTCACCACTTACTCACCACTCACTCACTCAGTCACTCACTCACTCACCCTCCCACTCACTCATTCACTCACCACTCACTCACTCACCCACTCACTCACTCACCACTCACTCACTCACTCAGTCACCCACTCACTCAGTCACCCACTCACTCACTCACCCACTCATTCAGTCACTCACCAGTCACTCACCTACTCACTCACTCAGTCACTCACTCACCACTCACTCACTCAGTCACTCACCCACTCACTCACTCACCCACCCAATCACTCACTCACTCACCTACCCACCCACTCACTCACCCACCCACTCACTCACTCAGTCACTCACTCACTCACTCACCTACCCACCCACCCACCCACCCACTCACTCACCACCCACTCACCACTTACTCACCACTCACTCACCACTCATTCACCACTCACCACTCACTCACTCACCCACTCACTCACTCACTCACTCACCCACTCACTCACTCACCCACTCACTCATTCACTCACCCACTCACTCACTCACTCACCACTCACTCAGTCATTCACCCACTCACTCACCCACTCACTCACCACCCACTCACCCACTCACTGTCCTGGTGAGTTGGTGAGTGTACTGGTGAGTTGGTGAGTGTACTGGTGAGTTGGTGAGCGAGTTGGTGAGTGTCCTAGTGAGTTGGTGAGTATACTGGTGAGTTGGTGAGTGTACTGGTGAGTTGGTGAGCGAGTTGGTGAGCGAGTTTGTGAGTGTCCTAGTGAGTTGGTGAGTATACTGGTGAGTTGGTGAGTGTACTGGTGAGTTGGTGAGCGAGTTGGTGAGCGAGTTGGTGAGTGTACTGGTGAGTTGGTGAGTGTATTGGTGAGTTGGCGAGTGTACTGTTGAGTTGATGAGTGTACTGGTGAGTTGGTGAGCGAGTTGGTGAGTGAGTTGGGGAGTTGGTGAGTAAGTTGGTGAGTGTACTGGTGAGTGTACTGGTGAGTTTGTGAGTGAGTTTGTGAGTGAGTTGGTGAGTTGGTGAGTGAGTTGGTGAGTGTCCTAGTGAGTTGGTGAGTGAGTTGGGGAGTTGGTGAGTGAGTTGGTGAGTGTACTGGTGAGTGTACTGGTGAGTTTGTGAGTGAGTTGGTGAGTGAGTTGGTGAGTGAGTTGGTGAGTGTCCTAGTGAGTTGGTTAGTGAGTTAGTCAGTGTCCTAGTGAGTTCGTCAGTGTCCTAGTGAGTTAGTCAGTGTCCTAGTGAGTTGGTGAGTGAGTTGGTGAGTGAGTTGGTGAGTGTCCTAGTGAGTTGGTGAGTGAGTTCGTCAGTGTCCTAGTGAGTTAGTCAGTGTCCTAGTGAGTTAGTCAGTGTCCTAGTGAGTTGGTGAGTGAGTTAGTCAGTGTCCTAGTGAGTTAGTCAGTGTCCTAGTGAGTTGGTGAGTGAGTTGGTGAGTTGGTGAGTGAGTTGGTGAGTGTCCTAGTGATTGGTGAGTGAGTTAGTCAGTGTCCTAGTGAGTTAGTCAGTGTCCTAGTGAGTTGGTGAGTGAGTTGGTGAGTTGGTGAGTGAGTTGGTGAGTGTCCTAGTGAGTTGGTGAGTTGGTGAGTGAGTTGGTGAGTTGGTGAGTGAGTTGGTGAGTGTCCTAGTGAGTTGGTGAGTGAGTTAGTCAGTGTCCTAGTGAGTTAGTCAGTGTCCTAGTGAGTTGGTGAGTGAGTTGGTGAGTGTCCTAGTGAGTTGGTGAGTGAGTTCGTCAGTGTCCTAGTGAGTTGGTGAGTGTCCTAGTGAGTTGGTGAGTGAGTTGGTGAGTGTCCTAGTGAGTTGGTGAGTGAGTTAGTCAGTGTCCTAGTGAGTTAGTCAGTGTCCTAGTGAGTTGGTGAGTGAGTTGGTGAGTGTCCTAGTGAGTTGGTGAGTGAGTTAGTCAGTGTCCTAGTGAGTTAGTCAGTGTCCTAGTGAGTTGGTGAGTGAGTTGGTGAGTGAGTTGGTGAGTGAGTTGGTGAGTTGGTGAGTGAGTTGGTGAGTGAGTTGGTGAGTGAGTTGGTGAGTGAGTTGGTGAGTGAGTTGGTGAGTTGGTGAGTGAGTTGGTGAGTGAGTTGGTGAGTGAGTTGGTGAGTGAGTTGGTGAGTGAGTTGGTGAGTGAGTTGGTGAGTTGGTGAGTGAGTTGGTGAGTGAGTTGGTGAGTTGGTGAGTGAGTTGGTGAGTGAGTTGGTGAGTGAGTTGGTGAGTGAGTTGGTGAGTGAGTTGGTGAGTGAGTTGGTGAGTGAGTTGGTGAGTGAGTTGGTGAGTG